>NW_006800116.1:768060-803730 GCF_000485575.1 Poecilia formosa
TATTTTCACTGTTTGACAGAAACATCAGCTGATGAACATTAAAGTTGCAGTTAACAGGCCTGATATCTTATATTTCCCCAACAGAGAAGAGGAAGAGATTAGCCATTATCTGTGCAAAAACGATAAAAAATATAAAACTTGTTCCTCCATGTGTAATAGCATTTAGTTTGTTATTCAATGTTATTTTAAATACAGAAATATGTGTATTGGGGCTCCAAGCAGCTGCTTAACTCGTATACTCCTAGAGCCGTATGGATGCATTTCTGTGTATCCAGGACTGAAGACACATGTCTGAGATCAAGCTTTAATCGACACTGGAGCAGATTGATGCTGCCTTGGGATCAGAAGATTGAACAGACACTGCTGAGTTTGCAGAACATTTTAGTATATATATATATATATGTATATATATATTTATTTATTTATTTTTTTCAAATAAGCAAAACAATTCAGCAAGCAAAAAAAACAACATTTTGATTTTGTAGATGGTATTTACAAAAATTCAAAAGCCTTCCACGGATCACGTAGAGAACAACTTTTGTACACTGTTGTCCAAATAAGGTAGTGATGGTGGTTAACATCTGGCTAAAAGTGTGAAGAAATGAAATTGTTTAAAAATTAGAAATATTGCTCATTCTGCTTATCCCTGTGTTCAAGCTCTTCACAAGAGCAACAAGTCATTTGGATGTGAGAGCAAAACATTTTGTTCATGTTATTAAAGTGGCAGTATTATATGCACTATAAATTAACTCTTACCTTGAGTTATTAATAAAAATCTATGTTAAATATGACTTAAAGAGTAATTAGTAATTTAACCCATTGATATTGGGTCTCTGTCTCTTTAAAACCTCCTCCTCTTTCTGAAAGTCCACCTTCAGAAAATCATCACAACATGGCTCCTCTATCAACCTTTTAACAATGTTTTCACCAGCTTTGCACTGAGACGTAGCTCATAATGAGCTCAGCAGATATGAAGTTCCACCAGGTGTTTGCTAATTGCTGCTGGCTAGTCGGAGGAGCAACAAGGAGGAGCTGCGACTCAAAGGCAGAGCCAGGTCCACCCAGGTGTTTTGCACAGCTGAATGGTTGCCATGGAGATTAAAGGGTTTCTTAAATACACATAAAAGAATCAAGGTTACACTACAGGTATGTTGTTGATAAGGGAATACGATTATAACATGGTGTAAAGCTCAAGGAAGTCAATTTTACAAAAATACTATCCCTTAAAGGAAAAGAAAAAGAAAATTAAACTTGCCTTTGGGTGCTTAGTGGATCCAAACCAAAGTCATCGCCTCCTTGATATCATCGCCAACGCCTAGTGTGGTCTTCAAAGGTACCAGGCTGTGGAATGAGAGAGGACACAAGATTCTAAGTCAAATGATTTAAATATTCCGTTATAAGTGTGGTTGGGTTCAAAAAACACCTCCAACATGGAACTCTTTGATTTTCCAGGGAATATAATCAAAAGTTTGTATCACTGCACATTCATTTTGTATGTTGTTTTTGTGAAACAACAGAGTATTGTTTGGTTTTAAATAATTCTTGAGCAGCAGCGTGCTACCTGCTGAGCCTGAACGCTGTGGAAGCTCAGCAGGAGAGATGTAAGCCCGTAATCAGGGAACGCTTATTTCTGTTCAGACGGTGAACAGCTTTCCAAACACGTGTCAAAGCAGAAACCTCTGCCCTGTCCTGCTGTCAAAGTAATAAAGTAAAACCAACAGAGAAGAAAAAAACTTTATCATAACAACTACTCACAAAAGTGCAGATACATAAATCCCAGTTGGATGCACACTTTTGAAAATTGCCACAGACTGAAGATCATGGGGCTTTGTCTGAACCACATCAGGCAGGAAAATGAAAAAAGGTTAAAGGAAGAAAATATGCCAGAGGAGGTGCAGAGGAGAAAAATGAGGGAGAGGAGAGAGAAAATGGAAAGAGATAGCATTTACAAAATAAAAAAGGGACACAGAAGGAGTGAGACGTGCTAGAGCGAAGCGGCTCTTTATTTACACTGCACGATTTATGGCGTCCTGCATATGCTGTGTGGCATGGGAGTCGTAGCCTCCTGGCCAGAGGAAGCAACATCATTTCAAGCTCGAGTGCCCGCTGCGCCTTCGAGTGCGCTGCCAAAAAAGCGTACGGCTGCAGAATATCAACGAAATCCCCTGACCTTTTCTCCAACACACCGCTGTGCACAGAAAGGCCGGCGCCTCTGTCGCTGAGGTGAGACGCTCAGACATGACCCCATGACGCTAGGTTTTATCAAAAAGAGAAAAAAGTAATGGTTTCATGTTTTTGGCTTTTTCCTAACAAGAACAACAACAAAATCTATCTTGTTGACCATTACTGTCATAAAAAGATAAAATATTTGCCTTTATGAAATATTTGCAAGCACAGAGCTTGCAAAAAGCAAGCTCTGCTCTGCTTTTTGCAATTTTCTTTTGCAATTATGACAAAAGAAAATTGTTGCTAAAGTCAGTTGAACATTTACTAATATTCATTTGATGAATAGCAGCATAATGAAAGGCAGCCCTTTTTTTAAATTTAGAATTATTCATTCTGAAAGTCATTAAGCTTTCAGCTTTCTGTTGGCTTGTTCAGTACTCATTTACTGGATTTAACATTATAAATGCCTGGTTATTATCAATCCATCACCAGAAATGTAGCTCACATGTATAATTTTTCATGTCCATTTTCCAACACCACTATAAAGGTTTTGTTGGTTATTTATGCCCAAAATGCAGCAGCTTTGGCTGTTTACCAGTTAGAACTCCACCTATTGTGTATCCATAAATTGGTTCAGATGGGTCTATAGTCCATACAAAATAAGTTGATCAAATGTTTTGCTCAAAATCATTCTTAGATAATGAGATTTCAGTCTGGTCAGTTCTGTCTATTTTAAGCTCCTTTCAGAATGAACCGCTTTAAGGTCGCTTGTCACTTTAAATCCAAATGAAACATAAAAATGACTGCAAACAGAAGTGCAATTACATTTTTGAAAAGCAAAGTGGGGCCTCCTGAACAATCAACAGGAAAGCAGCAAGTGGTTTCTGGATGGTAAGTCAACAACAAAACTCTTGTCTTTTCCAGCAGCCAAACGTGCTGGAACTCAGCTTAGGTTGCTAGGTGACAGTCTGTGGTTCACTGGGGTTGCTAAGTGATGGACTGAGCTTTGCTGTGTTTGTTTGGTGTTGAGTAGTGCCTGCTGATTTGTGANCTTTGGCTGTTTACCAGTTAGAACTCCACCTATTGTGTATCCATAAACTGGCTCAGATGGGTCTATAGTCCATACAAAATAAGTTGATTAAATGTTTTGCTCAAAATCATTCTTAGATAATGAGATTTCAGTCTGGTCAGTTCTGTCTATTTTAAGCTCCTTTCAGAATGAACCGCTTTAAGGTCGCTTGTCACTTTAAATCCAAATGATGCTGCTTCTGGCCACGCCCCCAAACTGAACAGCTACCCTCGCACATAAAAATGGCTGCAAACAGAAGTGCAATTACATTTTTGAAAAGCAAAGTGGGGCCTCCTGAACAATCAACAGGAAAGCAGCAAGTGGTTTCTGGATGGAAAGTCAACAACAAAACTCTTGTCTTTTCCAGCAGCTAAACGTGCTGGAACTCAGCCTGGGTTGCTAGGTGACAGTCTGTGGTTCACTGGGGTTGCTAAGTGATGGACTGAGCTTTGCTGTGTTTGTTTGGTGTTGAGTAGTGCCTGCTGATTTGTGACGTTACATTCTGAAAGTTTTTGAAATTACTCATTTTCCAAACACCAAAAACCAGATGCCAAAAACCATCTGGGTTGATTTTTTTAAGTGCTTGTGCTGTTTTTAGAAGCAGTAGAGCCAAATGGAAGAACAAAAGAACTTCAACATCTCCAGCAGTTTGTACTTGTACCAGAAGAGTCATACATGTCTTGTATAAGTGCCACCTAGTGGAATACCATGATCATACTCCTCTATCAACATCCCTAGCGCCATCATCAAGGACGTTTCTCCTCTGCTGTGGCTCAAAGATTTCTGAAAGTCATGCTTGGAGACTGCAAACAAAGTTAAGAGGCCGTAATAACAGCATTACATCTCTCACTGCCAGCACAAACACAAGCATGTGACAGCTCCTTGGAAGCCGAGCTGGCAGATCCTGCTCCATGTTCAGGGTGAGCTCGAGGTTCACCGAGAAGGTTTCAACCGTAACCAAGATTAATGCCAGAACCCACGGGAAGGGTTCCACAGTGTTGGCAGCTCACTTGCAGCTCACTAAGGAAGTCCTGTTGGAGCTATTGATGTTGATCCAAGTTGATAAAAAAGAGAGATTTTTTTTATCGAGAGTAGCAATTATCCCGTTTTTCATAATCCACCTTCTGCTGCTGGATTGATTGTGCAGGGTTAAAATAGGAGCATTCACTGCAATGACAGGGTACTCAGTCTAACCAGATTTTCAGACAAAAATTAGAGGCAGGACAGAAATTTGTTGCTAAAAAAAATTGATTTAATGGTTGTAGAAGGGGAAGGAGGATAGCAGAGAGTCAGCCAATGCAATTTGGGAGGAGGAAATTAGGAAGAACGATGAGATACCTCAAAATGAAAAGGAACCCTCCTCTGCACTCATTTTATTGCTTGTTGCAAGGAAAGCTCTCCCTGCCAAATAACTGTAAATTTTAATGCAAAACAGAAATGATAAAAAGCTGTAAAAAAATAATAAAAAAAATCAGAGTTGAACATATCAAGTTGTAATTCATGCTACAGTCTTCTGGTGGAAATTGAAATGCTAGAAGTTTCTAATAAGTCCCCTCTCTCTCTGTCGTCGCCTCTGAACGAGTCTGTTCAGGTAGGCTGAAGTGAAATAGCTGAGTGCAGCGAGAAATATGACTGCAGCCGAGAATGAAGGAAAGGAGAATGGAACAAGGGAAATCGGATCAGAAAGACGGAGCATGACTTTAAGGAACGGAGAGAAGTCTGCAGCAACAAAAAAGGGAAAAGCTTGAGAAGAAAGACATCAAACCGATGAGGACGACATTTTTTTCCTCTAAAGAAAAGCTGTGGAAAATTACAAGTTTCATCTGCTTCAATGTTTCTTTTTGATACATCAAGAGTGCTGCAAACGGAAACTTTGCAAAAGAAGAATTTTTCCCTTAAAGTAAGTGGAGCAGAACTACTACTACCTACCGATTTATATATTTCATTCATGGATGGCCCATATTCAGCGATGAAGTGAGCTCAGTTTCAGGCAATGTCTTCCATACAAAAATTAAATACTTATAGTTAGATGCCCAGAGATGAACTGAAGTCAAACTCTACATAAAAATAGGTCATCACACCCCATGGTATGATTTCAAGAGTAGACTGTAGCTAAGCAAGTTGCCACTTCGGTACACTTGCTAGTACCAGGTTGGACTTCTTTTTACCTTCAGAACTGCCTTAATGCTGCATTGCATAGGTTTGCTCCACATTGACAAGAAGGGATCTATAATGAGAAATCCCTCAATACTGAGTTGTGATTGTTGTGGAGGCCACTGGTCTACAGTGAACTCACTGTAAATATAAACTAAACGCATTTAAAAAAGAATTAGGATGCCTTCATCCCAACCCTGTTTAGTTTGTTTTAATCAAACTCTAGTCCATTTGCTAGTAAAGTCCTGTTCATTGGGGGAAATGTGAATGCACAATCGAATTCTGATGCAGATCAAAAAGTAAACTTTGGTCCACCTAACCCTGGTCTTGGTTTGTTGTAGTTAACTCTGGTGCAGTTTGAATATATATGGTGGTACAAACAGACCGGAGATCACTCCAAAAGCAGGAAGCAGACTATAGCGCAGGGCATTCTGGGTAAATACAACCAAAACTAACGTGTGTCTTGCACTAGTGTGAGAAGTGGCTTGTGGACTTTTCCCAAAAACAAAAGAGAAATCCTACAAGCCCTAAAATCTTATGCCACTTCAGTTTTGTTTCAATTTTACAAAGAAGGACCTTCCTTCGTTGGTTCTTAGTACAGCTATACCACAGACGAGGAGAAAGAACAGATTTTTCAAAGGGTTTTAATGAAAATGTAACAAATGTTGCAATTTTAGTCACCAATAGTCTACTGGACTGTCTGATGCAAAACATCCCCAGTTTTTATTCTTTTTTACTTAACAGTTATCTTTTAGATAATTTAATATTTAATGTACTATTTATCAGCTTAAGACTGAATTATATTATTAAATTAAAACATAGATAATTTACAAATATTTTTGTAGAGCATATCCAAAATATTCAAAAACAAAATGCAGCTGGGAAGTTGAAATATTTACCCACAATGCTACTTGTTACGCTACCGTCTGGCGTTTGTCAAGTAGCTTCTGTGGTAGTGCTAAGACAGTTTCATCTGTGTGTATAAATAATAAAGATGTTTATACTATTAAAATTGGCAATTAGAAACATTTTTAGAGAAGGCTTGCAGTATTTGTGGATTTCAGTTATTCACAGGGGCCCACAGTAAAAAGTTTCACAGTTTTAGTGGCCATTAGGGCAAAAAGACATGTTGCTTTTGCATGAGGAATATGATTCACTGTATTTATTCTGTTTAATCACAGTTGCCCACCAGATACTTCACAAAAATGTTGAAAATATAGTAAAAAAAACAGAAAAAACTTTAAGTTTAGGGAACAGGTTGTTTTTCCACCTGGTCTAAATGAGATTTAAAATGTAAAAGCTTCTAGCTACTATGCTAAACTACAATGTGCAGATGTAATCCAGGCAAGCAGCAGGATAAGTACATCAATGACCTGTCCCAGGACTCCCACAGCCAGTCTTTGTTCAAGCCCTGATGTTGTGATTTCTACCAGTGACAGTGTGTGGACTTGTCATGGTCCCAACAGGGTCTCGGTTACTGGTTTTTACAGGATTGCACGCTGCACCGGCGGTCCCACAGAATGGCGTGCCGTCACAAGGAGCCAGGTGCAATAATCCACTTTCACTGAGCCCCCATTGTGTTAAAGCATATAAAAGCCCCTTTTACAGTGTGTCGCCAAGGCGAAGCCCCCTCTGCTTCCATTTTTACTCACAAACAGGAAATTACAGCTGCGGCTCTGCAGCTGCGGATGATGACAAAATCTGTTCATTTTCTGATAAAAGCAACAAGGAACCAGACAAACACTCTGGCTTCAGCAGGTCAGTCAGTCTTTGGTTTGCATCTGGGCTTGATAGAAATCACATATTCATCAAGGGCTGAAGCCAAAACACCTTAAAGCTGTTCTCACATATCCATTTCACCCAACTGTAGATTCTTTTTGGTGCTTCATTCCACCTGTGAATCTGAACAATGGGATCATACGGCGATCAGACTGTCTCTGCTAACACGGATCAAGATTAATGTCTCAGTAACACGCACTGAAATGTGCTACCGGCTGTTTACAAATGTTCCCCATTCCACGTTTGACTCTGAACCGAACAATTTGTCACAAACCAATATGCTGAGGATTACCCAGAGAGCGCACGGCTGATTTCCGACAGGAAGGAAAAGAAAAAAGGCAAATATTTGTGTGGCGCTTGTGTGTAATAAATCTGAAGGAGATTGCATTGTCACCAGCTGTATTAGATTCAAATATGGTTAGACACCATTAACATTAATGTCCATCAGATGCTAAATATGTTTTCCTCCTCATGATCCGAACCAGTGGGATTAAATTATTCATTATGTCTGTATAGGGAGTGTTAAGAGGACTGCTTCATTGGTTTGATAATAAAAAATGGGATAAAAAAATGGGATAAAAATAACAGCAAACATGGATTTTCTTTGTCACCGATTATAGTCTATATACCAAGTATCCTGCTGACACTGCAAAAACACCAAATCTTACCAGGGATTCTTGTAAATATTTTAGTACACTAAGGACAAAACTAACTTAAAAGTGAATTTTCAGCAAGATGTAGGAGCTTATTTTAATTCAATAATTGCTTAATACTGTTAAAAATGTACTTGTTCCACAGGCAGAATGTTTGTTTCACTTATACCATGGGAAAAATGTCTAGTTATAAGTGAAATAATCTGCCAGTGGAACAAGTACATTTTGATCAATGTTAAGTGTTATTAATTCTTCAAGTACTTCAATGACTCATGTCTATGCTTTTATTTTGAAGTGATTCCCTTTATTGGAAGGAGGTTTGTTCCGTTTATTTCTTCTTCTTGACGTTCAGTTGATCTGTTTGTTGTTTACTGTTGAGACTGGTGCCGCAGTCATTGACGATGTAAGTTGTGGTGTTAGTCATGTGTCATGAATAGGTGGATGTTGGTTGTCACTTCTGACAGCACTTATTTAGTTACAAGTGTGTTCTATAGTTTATGAATGTTTGTTTTGCTCTTAATGGTTGGAATTTAGTGTTGAAACTATCTTTGTATTTGGCTGTTGGTCTTGAGATTTGGGCAGTTGGAAATAGACTGATTCCAGGTGTTGTTCTGCATCATTCAAATTTAAACAGTGCTTTAGAAAGGAATTAATGCTGATATTTAAAGTTTGTTTGCTCACTGATGTTAATTTTAAATGGTAATTTGAATCTGTATTATTATTGTATTTTCAGAAACTGCTTCAATTTATTTGCACCGTCCTGTCAGTAATTCTTCAGTAAACCATTTAAACACCCTGATGACCAGCCTGCTTTCTGACCGAAGCCCTATCGTGATCAGTTAAGAAAATCCAGCAACAGAGGTCAAATCCTCAACATTAAGGAATTATTGACCTAAAACAAGCACCTATTTCCTGCTAAAAAGTTACTTGTAAGTTAGTTCTGTCATTTTTCAAGTGTATTAAGATATTTGCACTAGAGACTTAAATACACTTAGTGATATTTTGTGTTTTTGTACTGTAGCATTGCTCCAGGAGGAACTGGAAAACACAAGGTGACACCTTGTTATTTTTAACCTTCTGTAAAGTCTCAAAGATATCCATATTTCATTGGAATGCATATCCGTACCTTCTTCCACCTGGGTCCTGAAACCCAGATGTGTCACACACTCCAGGTCATTTGGGGGGATCCCAAGATGCAACCAGGACAGACAGGATAAATAACCCCTCCAGGAGTTCTGGGTCTTCCCCTGGGTCTCCTCCCTGTGGGACCGGCTGGCAGGGAGGAGCCCAGGAGGCAGACTGGTCAGATAGAGGGGAGGGAGCTCAATTATTTCTAAGGCTGAGTCTGACTCAAAGTATAAAACATAAATACTTTAAAATTACTGATTACAGACAGGTTATGATGAAACCATTTTTCCAAGGGAAACTTTGGTGTAAAAATAATCTTAGCATCAAGATGGAGTCCAAGGCAAAGCCATTAAAAGTTTTTATTATTATTATTATTATTTTTTTTATGTTACTTAACATTAAAAATGTTAAATAACTCATGTTTTCACCTGATAGTCCAACAGACTTGATTTGATTGGGGCCTTAAATTGCCACATTTGTTGCATTTTTTTCACACACACTGCACTATCAAACCAATCAAACCCTTTGACAAACATGTTCACCTCCTCACCACAGGTGGCGCTGCACCAAGAACCACTGAAAAACAACACTGAAGAAAACTTCCTTCTTCATGAAAAGTTAAAATGCCAAAGAGCAGAGGTAACAAAGACTGTAGACATTAGTTTCTGCAGCAGTGCAAAGACGGTTTCAAAATTGTGCATTTATGCAAATTAGGGAATATAAATGTTTGAACTGTTGAGCGTTTTTTAGAGAGAGTGAAGTATTTGTGTATTTTAGCTATTTCTGGGTGGTCATGGTGTATAACCAGAATCCATTATATTAATAGAAAACTTAACGTCTTTATAGGAATGAAACACTTTTCAAGCTTCACTTATGTTGTTATGAATTCAAAAGAAAATATTTTAAAAAGTAAAAGGTCAAAATGAGGAAGGAGGCTTTGTTCATAAAAAATAAACAAAAAACACAGGTTGTAAAAACCTTTTAAAAGAATCCTCTGAGTTTTGTAGACATGATTAGCCAAAACTAATATAATATAGATAATGTACTAATATACTTTCAGTTGTATTTGTGGTGATTTCTTTCATTTCTTCTACAAGTTGAAGTACTGACTAAAATAACTAACAATTGAAGTTTAAATAGTGACACATTGTCTCTTTGATGCCCCCTGCAGGTCCAGCTGTCTAACAGCATCATTATTCAAATTCTGCAGATGGCTTGCAAGTTGGGACAGTCAACATACATAGAAGTCTCACATATTTTTTTAGTGTCAAGAAAGAGTTAGGATGGTAAACTAAATCTGACTTTATTACATTTATCTTAATTATATGAATAGAACTCAAAAGTCAAACTGGCTGTCTTTAGTGTGAATTTCATTCATATTTCAGTCCATCAGCTCTTTGTTGAACTAAAAACTTGACAAACCTGAAGGTTTGTTCCTGCTCCTCGGAGCAGGATGGCTTTTGATCTGAGCATCTGAGCTCAAATGAATGAAACGCAGTTTAGCAATTACAGGAAAACTTTGTGCCAGCTCGCTGGCTTCTCCTCTCCTCAGATTGGAAAAGATTTTATTGATCCAACACCACAAAGCAAACAGAACAGGAAAGCCTGCAAACATGAGCCTAACTCACTGACGTCTCAGCTGACTGACTGCTTTTCCTACAACCAAACTGTTTATTTCTTCGACAGCGGGACTCGAATGATGAATAACGTTCGCCAGCTTTAAAATATGTGGATGAATATGTTTCATTTTACTTTATTGCATAACGAATCACCGGAGCATAAAGGGATTTAAAGTAAAAAAAAGGGATTTAGGATTTTTGTTATTTTGTTGGTAGTGACATTTTGGAATAATTTCAGCACAGCCTAATAATCCTGTTTGTCATGTACCACTCAGGGATGGCTTCATTCCCATGCTGAGAGTTTTTCAAAGGTCATTTCGTCTCTGCTACCCACAGTGCTGCTCCACAGCCGACTCGTATGATTTTTTTCATGATTAAAGCATGTCAAGCACCAACATGTAGGGAAATAAATCTTTTCATCACATCTTTTTAATTAACTATTTTGATGACACCTTCCTTTATTCTCCCACTTATATCTTAATAATGGAGTGTATTTTATTATTTATTTGTAGATGGAAAACACCTAAATAAATTCTCATTCTGAGCAGTTGCAGAATGAGGAAGATGAAGCCCAGCTGTTCTGTTTAGCAGAGCAATGTTGCTTCTGCTAGAATTCTCAGAAAATATTTGAACGTAGCCAAGGGCGACTCTGTGCACCTGTGGATTAAAGCCCCCATGAAGCCGTTAAGACCTAATCGCTGTCAGAGGATCAGCAGCTGCATGAAAGTGGTCAAATAATACGTTTTGTGTTGCAAGATGCTGGAACCATAGCAGTGTAGACTGAGATTTTTCTATGCGGATCTAAATATGAGCCTTTTTTGAGATGCAAGAGTAAAACCGTTTTCCTAAACACTGAAAACTCAAAATTTATTAACAGCTGATATGGCAAAAACAGGATTGTACGGTAAAACAAGTAGGAAATATAATAAGCTGAAAGTTCTGCAATATGACTGCAAATTAAATAATGTTTTGCGCCTTTTTCAGCCTCATTATTTACATTAATCAATAAAAACAAGATAAAAAATTACCTGTCCAGCATAGGCACCATACTCAGATCCATACACTGAGGGCTTAAAATCTGGGTGTAGTGATGGAGTCAGACCTGAACCTTCAGGTCACATAAAGACAGTTACAAAGTCGGCCTTCTATCACCTGAAGAACATTTCCAGAATAAAAAGACTGATGACTCAGCAAGATCTAAAGCAACTCATCCATGTGTTTATCTTATCAGCCAGTAGAGGCTTGAAAAATACTAAATCTGTGTTTGAAAAGAACTAGATGGCCCTTTTTGTCCAGTGGGGATACTTTCACCATTTCTATATAAAACATTAACAAGAAAATCTTTGTACAAAAACATTCGGATCCGATACCGGCTCTACAAAAACAGAAATAATGTCCATTGATGGAGAAAATACAGGACCTAAACAGAGGCTGTTTGTAAAAAACAACACTTCAGCTGTGTGGAAACTTAAACTTCACCAGTTTTGTAACATAAAAATAAAATTGATTACATCTCAAGGGTTTCCAGATCCTGAATGATGTCTGCTTCTGTATTAAGTCTCCTAAATGTCCAGAGATCACGTTTGATCTTTGGTTCTATTAATCTCCATATAGTGTAATAATTAACAAGGTCACTGTATGAAGTGAGCAGAGTTTCTTTACCTTTATAGTTGAAGTCTGTATGGAGTTTGAAGCTGAAGATCTGTTCTCATTAGCAACTGAAGGTTTAAAGCTGAGGAAGGGTCACCTTGGCTGTGTCCGGAGTGACATCATAGGAGGAGGGTTTTATTTCCACCAACTCTTTAGTATTACATGACTGCCATCAAAACAAGACTTTACTGTGATCTGACATCATGTCCAGCTTTATCCATGTCATTATTCATGTCATGTCTGATTGCGTGAATATAAATGTGTGAATATAAATATAATGTTGGATGATTGGTTAAAACAAAAGATTAGACTTGGTAATGCTGATTGTGATAACAGCAGGTTTCACCATTTTATTTTTAGTGGAATTTATCATTGTTTTTACACCTTTTCAACTGTGTTCAGACTTGTAACTCGGAATGATAATGGTATAAGATTAATATAAGTCTTATAAATATGATAAATATGTAATAAGCTGTTGAAACTTCATAAACTAATAAAAGGTTATAAGGCAGGTGAAAGGTATTTTTCCTGAACTGTCTTTTGCAATGTGCTGGTCACTTCTAGGTCTCTAGGCCTTAAATAACACACAATGACTAACAGTTGTCTATAAAGTTTTTACAGCTACTTTAATACGTGGTTAATTGACTATTTAGTCACTTATGAGAGTACTCTTGTTGTAAAGGGGAACCACTCTAATTAATCCCATGTTTGAAATTGAGAAATACGGTGGAGTTTATAGAGACCCTCTTTAGAAATGCTTATAACTGCATGTTGTATTAATTCAAAAACTAAATGTACCGTGTTATGCTCTGATACACACAATAGAAATCATTTTAAAACTACCACAGAAGCTAACATCTGCAGTCTTCCTTATCTCCACTCTTGGGGGTTCATCCAATCAGTGCCAAGGAAACTGAATGGCGCTCCTGGATTGGCTACTTTTCAAACGCCAGCGTGTAAAGTAACATTGCTTCTAAGTACTTCAGTTTCCCAGACTGCATTTCGTTTGAGTACTTTAGATATGCTCTATGAAAACATACGCAACTTCTCAGATTTTTGTGACAGAGCAAATTTAGTCATGTTCCACCAAAAAATACACAAATACTGATCCTGTGTGTACAAAAGTATGAGGAAAATAAGGGAACACGGGACAGCCGAGTTGTCCTGGATGGATTATGAAGCACTGCAGGAGATTGTAAAGCATTAAATACAGGGCTCAGAGAGTTCTCAGCTAAAGTTTGAGATCACAAAGTGAAGCTGTATGTGGCAAATTATCCAGTGAATTATCTAGTAGCAAGAAACTCTAACAAACCAGTACACTATGGAGGGATTTAAAAGCGTTCAGGGTTAATGATGCTAGTCAGCATGTAGCTGAGGAAGATTGTTTACTTCAATTCCAAACACTAACAGTTTCAGAGCATTGAAACATCTGTAACTTTTACTCCAGTTCTGACCAGCATTGTTATTCCTATGCTTACAAGCATGCATCAGCAACCTCCTCCAAATAATTGCCATTTAAGTACTAGTCATGCAGAGGTCACTTCAAGTTAATTTTATATATGTAGTGGCTGAAAATGAAGCTGAATTAATGATAGACAACTTCACATCAGCCAAACAGGCTTTCACTCATGTTGCTCATTTAACTTTTGTACTTTAACAAGTCTCAGGGATCTTCCAGTTGTTCAGAATCCGATTCATAATCAGAATGCTTCACCATATAGACATCTCCCTTCATTTTTCTACCACAGATTGGTCAATAACAAGCTTCTTCACAATTGATGGAAAGCCTTTTAGGATATTTGCTCCTTTGCATCAGGGTTAATTTGGAGGAAAAAAGAGTTCTGAACTAAAATCCATTAAATTGTAATCATAACATAGCAATAGATCAAGGTCTTCATCCAATCCAGTGAAAATTGAAAATATACTACAATTCAGATTCTGAAAATGCCAAAACACTGGATATTTCATCACAATTTTTACTTGTGTTTAGAGATTTTTACCCAGTGCATCTGTAGACTTGCACAATCTTTAAAACAGTTCAAAGATTCAATAAATAATTATATATGCACCTCCGACTATCGTCTTTATACATCTCACATTTATTCTGTGCATAAAATGATCCAGGTCTGTAGACATCTACGTGTGATCACATTACTAGGCCTGCATGTTAATGTGTGAATATAATGTAACTGTGTCAAATTATGCATGCAAACATATTCCTGCTCCTCACGGACTCCTCAGAATTACATAACTGTCATCCAGATAATAAAGGTTTCACTGTTGCTCCAATCTAGAAATAATAAGAAATGTTTCTCCTTAAAAATCCTGATTTCATTATTTTCTAATCAAAAAACCCATCAAAATTACAGAATGTTTTTGATTTAGGCAAAAAAAAAAAAGAAAAAAAAGAAAAAAATGCACCTTTAGTCAATTTACAGCATCCGCAAGGTGAGAACAGCTGCAAGACAAAGGATGAATAAACTGTTTTAACTTGCATGCCATAGCTTTACCATGAACCCCAGCACCTCCAGACACGTCATTCACAGTCATTGTGCGTCTCCAACTGTCAGACAAAGAGAAATCTTTACCAGCTCAGGCAGAAAGGAAGTAACTTTTGACTTTAGAATGAAATGAGCCAAGCATGCCACAGTTTCCTCAACATAAAGCAATCAGCTGAACACGCTCAGGGTTAACGAACCTTCACTGAGCTGGATTACAGTTTGATTACAGCTGCAGCAAGGCTTGAGAGGTAAATTATTGATTATTCTATTTTAAAATATTTTCAAAAAAAAAAGTACCAGCTGTCAATTTTTTTTTGTGCTGATCTATATTTAAATATGTAAAAAAAATGAATATCATTATTGCAGCAGCAAGTTAATAATTTAAGGTAGAGAAAATGATGGACAATAACCATGTCAATAACCAGTCTCTTAAATTAAATAAAGAGAACCAACTGCCTGAGGCTCAAATAGATTTTAGCATGTTTAATTTTGTGGCCTTTTTACTTTTATTCAATACACTTTTTAAAGGGGGGGATTATGAAGCAATTGCATGTGGTTTAAAATTTCCACAGCAGTGAGTATGAAAATATTGCTAATTACTTGACAGACTACTGCTTTATGTTATTTGGAAATTAAATCCCGTATGGGGTTCCTCAAGGCTTCATCCTCAGGTCACTTTTAATTTATACACAGCAGTTTGTGTTTGCTTCTGCTTAGTACAGTGTTGGTGTAATGCTTTAGTGCTAGCTAAACTAATGTTTATGGTTAGTGATTTGGGGTTGGCACAACTAACTTCTCAGTTAAAGGTAGTTTTCAGGAGGCAGAATATTTAAATTATGACATTTTTATTGTTATACCCCCCAAAATTAAATTCCATTAAAAGAAAAGTTTTCTTCAGTATTGGTTATTCTGATAACTATGAGATTCCTAATATTTTGCTATAAATATCTTTTAATGCAAAGTTATCAGACAAAAGTCGAGCCCTTTTTTTTTTTTTTTTTTTTACAGATTTATATAAATATGTTCTTCAGGCTACTATAATTTGTCCCCTAAATAATTGTCAGTCTCTTCTTCAACCCAATAAATGAATAAATCGTATTCCAGAAGTAAAGCTTTATTTTTCTAAGCTCCATGTATTATGTACAGAAGAGCCCTTTTATGTTTGAATATTGCAATAGTATTGTTCAACCTGCGTATGAGCAGTGTCTGAGTCGATGAGGGTTAAATGAGTTTCCATTTCAGCACATCAAAACCAGCAGACTTCAAAGAGTCCAACACACAGAAAAGATTAAACTTATCAGACACACCAGTTCTTATCTGGGGTGCCTGCAGGAACCTTATCTCCTATCTTGTAATCTCTCATATTTCATAGCAGAAAAACACTGCTGCTGGTTTCTCATCTAACAATGTTAGATGAGAAACCAGCAGCTAACCACAACAGTGACTCAGCACCTTAAAACTGTGTCAGCATGATAATTAAGGATTCAAATGTATATTCTAGTGAATGTGTAATTCCACACACGTTTATATATAAAAAAAAGTTTTCGTTTTTTTGACTTTATGCAATTTCCCAGTTATCTGAGAAGCTGAATTTTGGATTTCTGTTCATAATAATCATAAATAATACAATGAATGATTATTCTGTCTGGTATCAGTCTATATAATACAGATGATTCACTTCCTCTATTGAATTATTGAAGTAAATGTCTCTTTTTTTTAATTACATAATACTGCGAAGCACCTGTATATGAACAGAGACAGAAACTGTACAATAACTGAGGCCAAACTCAAAGACAAACGACCGCAGAGACATGAATCCACAGTGTTGCAGAAAGTTAAACTGCTTGTTCCACTACTGAGTCATAAATACTACATCATGACCCACCTGTCTACCTCCAGCCGCTGGGCAGTGTGTATCCTGCAGCATCATCAGATCAACTTTTGTATCCCCCAAAAAGGAGCAAAATACAAAATGGGATTTGTAGTAGAAGGTCAAGAGGGAGCTGGGCAGCCAGCAGACCTGATGTCAGCAGGTTTTATACTTCCTATTCTAAGCGGTGATGAATGGTGGCACCAGAACTGGCTCAAAGTTAATGCTGGGCAGGATGTAGGTTATATTGACTAAACTTTATGTGCTATTAGGCTTTGTAGCAAAGATCCCAAAGGATTCCTAGAAACTACCCAACTGGGGGCTTTACATAAAGTGTTTGTTGAGTCAGTCGTATTTCAGGTAAAGTGTTTTCACAGGTGGAATCTACAAACAGCAACTAACAGACATAATTTGTCCAAGAAAATCCAGAACGAGAATTCAAACAGACGAAAAGCTAAAGAAACTGAACAGGTTTGGGTTCTACCAACAGAGACCGCGTAGAACTGGAACGGGTTCAGACAATCAATCAATCAATCAATCAATCAATCAATCAATCAATCAATCAATCAATCAATCAATCAATCAATCAATCACAACTTGATGAAGCCAATAGGATCACATCATCCACGCCTAGAAATTCTGTCCATGAAAGTATGAACAGAATTGGTGACAAAGGGCAGCCTTGGCGGAGTCCAACTCTCACCGGAAATGAGCCCGACTTACTGTCGGCAATGCGGACCAGACTCTGACACTGGTCATACAGGGACCTGACAGCCTGTATCAAAGGGCCCGGTACCCCATACTCCCGGAGAACCCCCCACAAAGCCCCCCTAGGGACATGGTCGAACGCCTTCTCCAAGTCCACAAAACACATGTAGACTGGTTGGGCGAACTCCCATGCACCCTCCAGTTCCCTGCTGAGGGTGTAGAGCTGGTCCAGTGTTCCACAACCAGGACGAAAACCACACTGCTCTTCCTTAATCCGAGGTTTGACTATATGACGGACCCTCCTCTCCAGGACCCATGAACAGGGAGGCTTAAGAGTGTGACCCCCCTGTAATTGGAGCACACCCTCTGGTCCCTCTTTTTGAACAGGGGGACCACCACCCCAGTCTGCCAATCCAGGGGAACTGCCCCCGATGTCCATGCGATATTGCAGAGTCGCGTGAGCCAACACAACCCTACAACATCCAGAGCCTTAAGGAACTCCGGGCGGATCTCATCCACCCCCGGGGCCCTGCCACCGGGGAGCTTTTTGACCACCTTGGTGACCTCGTCCACAGAGATTGGAGAGCCCAACCCAAAGTCCCCAGGCTCAGCTTCCTCAACAGAAGGCATGTTGGTGGGATTGAGGAGGTCTTCGAAGTATTCCGCCCACAGGCCCACAATGTCCCGAGTTGAGGTCAGCAGCACACCATCCCCACTATAAACAGTGTTGGTCTGCACTGCTTCCCCCTCCTGAGCCGCTGGATGGTGGACCAGAATCCGTACGGAAGTCTTTTTCCATGGCCTCTCCAAACTCCTCCCACGCCCGAGTTTTTGCCTCAGTGACCACCTGAGCCGCATGCCGCTTTGCCTGCTGGTACCCATTGGCTGCTTCTGGAATCCCACAGGCCAAAAAGGCCCGATAGGACTCCTTCTTCAGCTTGACAGCATCCCTCACCGAAGGTGTCCACCAACGGGTTCGAGGGTTACCGCCGTGACAGGCACCAACAACCTTGTGGCCACAGCTCTGATAAGCCACCTCGGTAATGGGGGCACCCCACCACCGGAGCCAACTCACCACCTGGTAGTGGTCATTGGACAGCTCCGCACCTCTCTTCACCCGAGTGTCCAAGACATACGGCCGCAGATCCGATGAAACGATGGCAAAATCGATCATCGAACTGCGGCCTAGGGTGTCCTGGTGCCAAGTGCACATATGGACACCCTTATGCCTGAACACGGTGTTCGTGATGAACAATCCGTGACGAGCACAGAAGTCCAACAACAGAACACCATTCGAGTTCAGATCGGGGGGGCCGTTCCTCCCAACCACGCCCCTCCAGGTCTCACTGTCATTGCCCACGTGAGCGTTGAAGTCCCCCAGCAGAACAAGGGAGTCCCCAGGAGGGGCACTCTCCAGTACCCCCTCTAAAGACTCCAAGAAGGATGGGTAATCTGAACTGCTATTTGGCCCGTAAGCACAGACAACAGTCAGAACCCGTCCCCCCACCCGTAGGAGGAGGGAGGCTACCCTCTCGTTCACCAGGGTAAACCCCAACATATAGGCGTCAAGATGGGGGCCAACAAGTATGCCCACTCCTCCCTGGCACCTCTCACCGTGGGCAACTCCAGAGTGGAAGTACGTCCAGCCCCTCTCAAGGAGACTGGTTCCAGAACCAGAGCCATGCGTCGAGGTGAGGCCGACTATTTCTAGCCGGAACCTCTCAGCCTCGCACACTAGCTCCGGTTACTTCCCCACCAGAGAGGTGATGTTCCACGTCCCAAGAGCCAGCTTCTGCAGCCGAGGATTGGACTCCCAGGGTCCCCTCCCTCGGCTGCCTCCTGTAACACACAGCACCCGACCCCTTTGGCCCCTCCGACAGGTGGTGAGCCCATTGGAAGGGGGACCCACGTCTCCTCTTCGGGCTGAGCCCGGCCGGGCTCTGAGGGTAAAAAGCCAGGTCACCAGGCGCTCGCCATCATGCCCCTCGCTCCAGAGGGGGGCCCTGGTGACCCGCGTCCGGGCGAGGGAACACCAGATCCAAAGTTGTTTTCCGTCATAAGGGGTCTTCAGGCTGCACTTTGTCTGATTCCTCACCTAGAACCTGTCTGCCGTGGGTGACCCTACCAGGGGCACAAAGCCCCAGACACCATAGCTCCTAGGATCACTGGGACACTCAAACCCCTGCACTACGATAAGGTGGCAGCCCAAGGAGAGGAGAATAAAGTTGTACAAGAATAAATCTGAAATAATGAGGGCGTGTACACCTTTGCAAGTGTCTTCAGGATATGGGATAGTTTTAAACATACATATTGCCGATGTTTGGCATTTCTGTTTATAGAACTTGCAGATATCTCCGTCTGTCTAAGGTTATAAATTGCTGTAATTCCTGGAACTTTTCACCTGAGTCCGATTAGAGATCACTAATATAATTTGAAGTTTGGGCATGGAACAGCTCAAGATAAGAATAAATGACACTACTTAGCATTCAAAAGACCAATACCAGCAGACACAAAACACCTTTATCAGTGGTCCAGAGTGTGAAGGATTTTAATTGTGTTAAATTATTCTATCCTGACAAAATATTAGCATTTTAGATAAATTAGCAAACCCCAGCTTTTATCTCCATCTCTGGAAGTTAATATTTCAAACACGGCCCCGCGGTTCTGCATAGAGCATAAGAGAAGGTGTTTTATGTTTCACCCCGAGGGTTGTATAACAGGTTTATGATGTGAAGCTTTCTTTTCAGATGACCATCAGGCACTGGGAGTGTTCGAGGTCTTTAATCAAAATTTACTGGACTGTCCGAATATATGAGCAGTTTTATTGATGCATTAGCAAAAGGATGAATGTCTTTATTGAAACGCAGCCGAGGGATGATGGAGACCCGCACTCAAAGTTTTCAAAACAGATCGCTTTAGAGCCCGAGAAGCGCTCTGCATCATTTTCCTCAAGGGTTCTCTGGAGGAGAGCTAATCAGTCTGAGATTCTTTACGTGTTCCTACACACCAACTCTGCTTCTCTGCTATAGCCATCAAAATAATTTACACCCACCTCATTTCTGTAAGGAAGGAAAACAAGACGCTGGTGCTCTGAGGTGGAACACAGTTTTCAGTCCATCAGTCTAGTTTGAAACTTTTATATCTTTCTGTTTTCCCCCAGAGTGTAAATATAATAGACGTAGTGACACATTTCTCTTGCTCACTCTTCAAAATGGGAAACACAAGAGAACATATCACTCAACTAGAGAAAAAGGTGTCTTTATATGTGAGAAAATGGCTAGAAGACAAAAGCTATCCATTAAACTTGCTCAATTCTACAGTCAGAATGATAATAATTACATGGTTTAAAACCAATCAAACCCTGATAAACATTTCTAACACCAATTAGAGACCATCAAAGGGCAAATTTAAAACACCTTGAACCAACAACTGTGACTTTCATTTAGATCCTTTTTGTCTTTGGAGGGCAAAACAAAATGGACATTAAAACAGTTCTGGAATCTGTTCTGCTGTTTTTCTTTGAAGGTTGTTTCTAAAGACCTTAATGAAGCTGGATGAGACAGGAAGCCTTCTTGCCAAGTCTCTCTCATCCCATCCAACTGGACATTCTGCACTTACATGATCCCGAATGATAAGATATAATTGAATGAACTCAAAACACGGCCAAGAAGCAGACCCCCCACTGGATCCACACAAGACCCCAAGCGCTTGCAGTAATGGCTTCGTTAACAGCCCGCTCTTCTGCTACATAATGACCCATGAAGAAACCCTCCTGCGAGCCAGTAGCTCAATGTATCCGCTCGCTTTTTGGCCTGCTCCCGAAAACGTGCTCTGACACTGACAGAGTGGGACAGGTGGTGGAGGCTGGAGCGGACGCCGAGGCTGATTGATAAACAGTCGCTCGCCGCTGCCGCAGGTCGACGTGCATCTGGCGCGCTCCCGCTGAGAACTAGATCCGCTGGGAGGGGTCGTCGGACATCTTGCAGGTCAAAACTGGACCAACCGAGCTGAAACTTGCCATCTGAAAGTTAATTTCACCTGCTGAGTGCTTGATTGGTCACTGTGTATGGTGAGTCCATGTGATTCAGCAGATTTCATCAGCCAGTCAATCCATCATGATATTACAAGACACAAATGCCACACAAATGCTTTGCTACCTTCCAAGCCATCATCAGACAGTAATACAGTTAAGATTAAATCTCAGTTGTTTCAAATTTACATGAAGTTGAAAGGTAGATTTAACTGTATAATGTCTGAAAATAAATGATGCAACACACTGCTTTATTTCAGTCAAAGTTACTTCAAATCTCCATAACGCAGGGCCGGAATGGGACTCAGTTTCTGGAATTCCATGTCTTAGACTGATCCTCTTTAGATAATGACCTATTGCTTTTAATATTATGTAAATTGAAACAAAGCTTCCAAGTTATGGGGCATCTTATCATGGAAATATTTAAATTATTCAACATACACCATGACATCACACAATTTTCTGCCTTGACAGAACAGTGGTTTGGCCTCATTTGATTTTAAAAACTGCAAGGTTTTAAAATCAAGTTCCAAAAATAAAGCTATGTTCTGTTTACTCTAACACTTTTAATAAAACTGGCAGATTTAAGTTAAGTTCATTGAAAAATTCTTACTGTAGCCTCAGAACTATGAGGCTAAATGTCAGAATTCTTTTTCTTTTTTCAGTGGCTATAATCTTCCACAGGAACCAACTCCTTGGTTCAATAAAAAAAAAAAAAAAAAAAAAAAAAAAATTCTACTGGTATGAATAATATTGGGCATATGCCCAATGTTATTTATACCAGTGGAAATACCAGTGGAAATTATTTGGAACTGTATATACATTTCCAAATTAAACTTGGCTAAATAAAGAAGGGTTTATACATTTCTACAGGGCTGAGGTTGAGGCTTTGTGTAGAATACAATTTCCATCCAATAATTATGGCCATAAATTTCATATTAGTTTGCAATTTCTAATTAATGTTTCTAAAGAACTAAACTCTTAAATGGGGTGGAGGTATCATGCATTTTCCAGGCACACAGTTCTCTTTTATAGCAGAATCAAGTAACTATGTTGCCTTCAGTTCTTTTGAAAATGCTGTATATATTAAAAACAACTAAAAACAAATTTAGTTTTGCAACTTGATGCCTTGAAACAGGTCGTTTAGGACCGTTCTTAGGAACTCAGCAGACATGATGTTCCACCAAGTGTTTATTACTTGCTGCTGTCCCTAGTCTATAGGGGAAGGTGCAGCGAAGAGGTGCTTTGTGGGGTGGAAATGTGAGGTGAAGTTAAAAAATCTGGAGTTTGTGTTCTACATTCCATCCATCATGCTTGACATTTGGCTTCTCAGCATGGGGAGCTGAAAAATTCAGGAGAATTTCCCATACATTGGAAGAAAAAATAAACTAAAAAAAAAAAAAGTAATTTGGGTTTATTTAAGATGAGTAAGCCAGAGCAGTGATATCTTAATTTGGTTCGCAAACAACATTTTAAAGTCTCTGTGGGTTTAGTAAAATAAAAAAAAAGTTATTTATGATGGATTTTAGCTCTAACATATGTTCACACATTGTTCTTCACTGTTTTAGTGAAGAACAACTGATGACTCCCGATGTCTTTATTCCTCATTCATGAGATTTTAAAACATTTTAATCAGAACCCCAGTGGAGGACTTAGCTAAACAAATCAAGAGGAGAATGTGACACAAATACATTAGATCTCCAGAAAATGACTCCAAATGAATGCTAATGTTCTCAGTTTGATGTATGAATGAGAAAATATTTCGACCTTTAACACAGTACTATTGTGATAATGACAAAATTATTCAAAAAACTATTTTATTACTTATGTTTTAGGTAACTGACAGTGCCAGAAACACAAATATTGTTCCTGACAAAGAAAAAATTCCCAAATGAAATAAGCTTCTTCAGGAGGTCACTTTTAAAAAAGGTGATTTATATCACTAAACCACACACTGTAGCTAAATTAAAATTTACTGATACTTATTGCTGCTCTCACCAAACAAACAGTGTAGAAAATAGCAAAAATAACATTTCTGGTCATTCTGCCAGTTTGTTTTTCATTTACCATCACTAACTGAAATTTATCAGTGATAAATCAAAATTCTCAGGTACAGAAATTTCTCACGATACTTGACAAATGATACAATAAATGCCCACCCCTTCCCATCATTTGAATGTGAACGTACTGTACAAGAGATACTGCATGGAAGTGTATTAGAGAGTAAGCAGACTCTAAATTAGGGGTGTGTAAAGTGTGGCCCGGGGGCCATTTGTAGCCCTCTGAGTAGTTTTGAGTGGCCCTAGATGCTATTTAAAAATGGTTTATATAGTATTCCAGCAAATGAAGCCCAAGCGTTAATTCAAACTGGAAAACTCTTCATCTTACCTACCCAGCCAATCACATCATTAAGCTCCTCCTTCACGGCCTATTGGCGCCAGTCTTCTCATCTCCTCCAATCATCTGGCTTTGCTTCCTTCATTAAGTCCGGCGTCTCTCTGCACTTGCTCCTCGGTTAAGCTTCCACCCACCTCCACCCCTTCTCCACCTCCAACTCTTGACTTCTTCAGTACTCTTCAGTCTTTCAGCGTTCTCTTCACCACCCACCGGTGTCCGGGCCCTGGGGGGGAGACATCTCTAATCCTTATCCACAGAGGCTCGTCCTCTCTGACTGTGGTTACAAGTGCCAAAGATTATTATTTGTCAAATGAATTTTCTCTCTGTGTGAGTCTATCCAGGTTGAAGTGGAGCTCATGGAGATGGAAAGTTTTTGTGTTTTTATTTGTATAAAATTTTCTATGACAAATTTATATCTTAAATAGAAAATTTTAGGTACAATACAAGTGCTTTTCTTTCATTAGCCGTGGTTTAATTTTTATTTTTGGCTTTTAATGTTAAGCAGGGGCCACAAATCTCTAGCAACTTTTTACTCAAAAACAGACTTGGTCACACCCAATAATTTAGATGGTCTAAATACAGTTAAGGCTTTTCAAAGACATTAGAATAAAAAACCCCCTGATATCTTGACCAACAAAATATCAACCAAATTGTACAAAAAGTTAGACATCACTGCTCTAAATGGAGGACAGTTTGACCTCTTTTTTTCCTGCCACTGTCTACACTCTCAATGTATGAAAAGACTTTAGATTGACTGCGCAGGAGGACAGAGGGGCTGAAGAGACAGCTCCAGAGTTTTCCGTCATGGCCGAGCAGAGCCGGTCCTTCACTCGGTCAGGGAGGCTGAGAGGACGTGTCGACGCCCGCTAATGTCGGATCACTTGTCGGCTCGGCGGGGGCGGCGGGGCGCCTGCCAAGTGGAAGCTTGACCTCGTCTAAAGGGGGATCTTGTAGGGTCATTAGCTGAAATAATTGATTATTTATAGTCAGATCAGCGATGCCCTTGATAGCCAGCAGCGGGGCGGACGATTGCTCAGCTGGCTGGTGGCAGTGGATAAATCAAACACTGTTTTCTTTCTTTCCTAATCAGGCGACAGAGCGCTGAGCTGAATGGAGAAACAGGAGGAGGCGTTAATAATGCAAACAGATGTGGATTAAGAGAAGACAGCAGCTGAATTCACTTTTACTTCATAGGAAATGAAACTTAATACACGTTATTGGTTAAATGAAATATACAATCTTTTAAGAGTTACATTTGAGAAAATCCTACAGTAATTGGCTGTAAATATGCTTTATCTGACTATATGTTGTTTCTATGACGACATCTTCCTGAACTCCACTAAACTAAAAGTGGACTTGATATGAATAAAACAGTTTTTCTTTTTTCCTTTTAAAAACTAAGTCCTTGAATGTGAAGAGGGAATTTTAAATTTTGCTGAAGCTAAAAATACCAACTTAATATAAGAACTCATTTAGTTGGTTTTCAGTTTTGACAGATTTTCTGGATATGCTGTGATTAGGTCAAAGCAACAATGTTCTTTAAGATTTTTGTTTTTCTTTTTTAAATAATTGAGCCAATTTCGCAGCGTGCAGCCCTGCTCTTCAGCTTGCTGGACTTTCCATTGATGTACAGAAACTGGAACCTACAATACAAAAAGTTTTCACTCTAACATTTTTCACATTTAGTCACAATATTATTATGTCACTTCAATGTGTTTTATTGGGATTTTGTGTGATAGAACAAAAGTAGATCAGAATCCTGAAGTTGCAGGGAAATGATGCAAAAATTATGGCAACCAAGAAACTATGTTACCTTCGGCAGTTATGATAATTCTTTATATATCAAATATTACAAAAAAATTACTTTGTTATTTAAAGCCTTGAAATTGGTTTGTTAAAAACTTCTGCTCTTTCTGAAACTGCAGCTCCAAGGAGCAGGTATGTCTCGAAGGCGGGGCTAGATCCACCCAGGCGTTTTGCACAGCTGAATGGTTGTTATGGGGAATTAAAGTACTTCTTAAGCATGCGTGATAGAATCAATACAACACTCCAGGCATATTTTGATGAGGCAATAACATTATAACATAATGTAAAGCTCATAAAAGTTGATTTTACTTAATATAACCCCTTTATCAAACTACCCTCTCGTAAGTTCATGGTTTCATGATTCCATAATTTAATTCCAATGACCGCAAAAACCTTCTTCTTAAGCTCTTTTTTTAAACAGCTAGTTAAATGAAACTGGTCCAAAAAAAGACTCTTCTTTATCTACATAACGCAGAATATCATCATAATTTCAGCAAACAAAGAAAATCCAGACAGAAGTGTTGCTCCATCTAGTATCTCTGCGTGATTTTAAACGACACCATTAAACCAGCCTGTAATTCTAATTTCCATCCAGGCTCTCACGTACGCGACCATGATGGCTTCCAGGAGCGAGAGCAGGCTGGACACTCACAGCTGGTATAGACAACTGGTGGGGGAGCAGTGGACTGACGCAGACAGACAGAGGGAGCTTTATTACGAGGCATCACAGGTGAGTGTCCCGGCAACAGCAGGACGTGGTTTATGTCGGCTCGTTTTATCTCCGACTTGGTGAATAAAACATCAGCCTGGGTCTGCCGAGGGGCCCAGGTTGAAACTGATCAGAGCCGCGGCCAAATTCAGTGTCAAGTAATGTCAGTAAAACAATATCAATAACACAAAGTTCAGCACCAGAAGGACGTGCCAGGGTTCAATCCTGCTGAAGAGCCACTGTTGGAGTCAATTTTATCCATCTGTCTGCCTATATTCATCCGTCTGGGGCTGCAAATGAGCCGCATTTTCATGACCAGTGGAGAAATCATTTATTCAGTGAATCCATTATCTCTTATGCTTTGGAGAACTTTGGGAAAAAAAAAAAACTTCTAATCTTTTAATTCTGCCTAACAAAGGATGAACTCAACTATTGTCACCTTCCTAAAATAATGATTTAGGTTGTTTTGCCAAAAGTGATTTTTTTTGTAAAAAAAAAAAAAAAAAAAAAAAAAAAAAAGAACACCTTTTTAGCTACATGACAGTCTAGTTAAAAAAAAAAAGAAAAAGGAAAAAAAAACACTTTTGGCAAAGAATGGCTTAGGCCATTATTATTTTAGGAAGGCGGCAGTAGGCTGGTCTTTAGATCAGTTTAAAAATAACAGGGGATGTTTGGCTCTTTATTAGTTTAAATTTCAAGAATTACATAGTCACTCCCAAAATACTTTATTCCAAAAAGAAATGTATCTTCAAAGAGTTGTGGATGGTGATGCTGTGGGTAGGAAGTACCTCCAGTAGCAGTCATTCTTACACCACATCTGAAAAGCCTCTGACTGAAGAGACTGTTGCTGTCATTGACATGCTAACAGCTCAATATCCGGATAGCAGAGATGATATTCCACTGCTTTTGAGATGATAATCAGCTGCTTGCAGTTGTAAAGACCATACCTTGTTGCCATGGTTACGAATCCTTACTGTCCGGAAGCAAATAGTAAGGGCAAAACTCCTTCAGGCTTCATCCAAAATCAGAAGAACAATTAACCAAAAAATGAGCAAAAAAGTTGACTTAAAAAGTAAACGAGAGCTAACATAGCACAGCGATTCAAACAGGCTGCTACTGTCAGAAGTGAAATCCTAGATGACAATTACAAGAATACTTGTTGTCAAATTGTAACTTTGTTGGAAAAAAAACTTGAAGTCCATATCCAGAAAATGAGTCTCCATGTTTGAAAATCCCAGGAACCTTCACAGAGTTCCTGTCTATTAGAAATTCAGAACAATTTCACTGACTGTCCAAGAAAAAGCACCAGTCAGCCAATTTTCTGCAAAGTTAAGAGATTAATACATTTTGAAACTCCATTTTAATGCATCATGCTGCTGGTTTTTAACAGTCTGTCTAATTTCTTCCTCAAGTTCTGTTTTTGTTTTGTTTTAATCAAAATGGATCTGGAGGATCAGTTAATGCCTCATGTACTCAAAGACACAACAGATGTCTGTCATCAACATAAGAAAAAAGTAAAAGCTTTGATGAATAGAAACACATAAGAAAAAGGAATTCATGTCCATTTTTTTTAGGGGGGGAGAGGTTCAATTTGTCTTCATTCTCTTGGTTATAAACTGGAAGTTTTGCATTTTTACCCAGAAATCTGCATTCCTGATTCAATTTAGTTCAACTTCTTTCTGATAGTTATGTTAATAAGGTAGAACTTTCTTGATGGATTATGGTAAATAATGAGCTGCTAAGAAAAGAATATGCAACGAAGAAAATGTTGATTCATCAGTTGCCATGGTGATTCTCACTTACAAAAGACAGACAAGAACTTAAACTTTACACAAACCATCACTGTGCGAAAAGTCTGACATGTATTAAAAGATTTTCTTGAACCATGAGTAGCAAAGTTTTTTTGTGGTCACACTTGCACATTTGTTTCATGTCTGTTGAGTTTTATGTGTGATATATGAAAGGTCAAACAAACCCTACAGTTTTAGATTTGAAAGAAACCTTCAGAGCTGAAATATAAGGGCAGTGAGTTAGAGCTCAGAGATGCCTACTCTGCTTTCTTGGATGATTTGACAGAAAACCATAAGTCCTACATGAGAGAAAGACATACCAAATGAAAGGAGACAAACATGCCTACATTTTGATATGCAATCGGTACACGTGTTGATAAAACTAGAGCATCAAAGTTGTGTAAATCAAGTTTCAGATTTTTTGACAGAGTCGAAACCTTGAGTGTGACATCATCACCGCATTGAGCTGAACATTCCACTGAAAACAAAACGTCTAAGGCATAAAAAATAAACTGCCAAGGTGTAAATGTCGTAAAAGCGATTAAGATGGTAATTCGGTTCCTTAAAGTCCAGCTTTCTGATACCTGCTATGACTTTACATCATGTTTGTACTGTAAATGATGGGAGAGCAATGGAGCTCCAAAGTTGGCTGATGTGATGGTAAAGCAGACATCACAGTCACAGATAATTGAGATATTTTTATGTTTGTGTCTAAACTGAGATTTTTTTTTTTTATTGGTTCAGATTTGCTAAACCTAACTGCGTTATTTTCCTGCCTGATGATGAATCCTCCTGAATATTCACAGCAGACCGAAGGGCAACCGCTTGTTTTTTACTTTTACATCTGAAATGCTAATGACCGGAATGTGGGCTTGTCTTTGAGAAGTTGGCTTTGGCATTCATGCTCATCATTGTAAATAAGTGCTTTCATAAGTGGCTCATTATTTTATAAAATCCATTATCAAACAACTAAATAAAGCTTTTTCTCTCTCTAAAGAACATTGTTGGATTCCCTGTTTAAATGTCAAAGCAGTCACTTCAGTGGTGGTTTGTTCTCCACTTGAAGTGGACTCACGCTCTAACTGCATTACAACCGGAGGAGACGGCGGCGGCTGAGTTACTACAGATAATTAAGCTGTGACCTTTAACAGCAGTCAATCTGCTGGTCTCATTGTTGCAAGGACACCGCCTGGGCGCCACGTAAACACACACACACACACGGACACAATCGAGCAAAAAACACGTTTGCATTCACCCCTGAACTCTGGGTTGTGCTCTTCAGACTCGCAGATAACGCAGTGCGGCTCCTCGCCAACTCAGCCGCTATTGTCTCCTGACAGCGTTTGTTGCTTTTTCTATCATTGTCTAACCTGTCAGGTTCTGCCAAAATATGTTTTCTGTCTCCCCCATGGCTCTGTGCACACACGTTTCCTTCCAATTATCTGAGGAGAGAGGCAGGAAGAAAACTGGGTTGATAAATCTGAGGAGCTTTTGACAGAGGAATGTTTCACAATTCTGCTGCCTCCTTCCCACCTTTCCCTCCCTTCCTTACTTTTATTTTTCATGTTTCATTTTTCCTCTGTGTCACATGCCTCAGCCCTAGCTACCCAACAGCTCTTTGCCCAGTGTGCATCTCAGACTGAGGGGTTACGTGACTTGCGGTGCAACAAAAGGTGAGCTGGACTGTATTTTAAGAAAAACAAAAAGCAAAAAAAAAAGCAAGAAGCGAATTCTAATTAGAAACATATGTGCATACCTCTATGAGGCTACAATTGTTGGCTGTGTGATTTGTCTGTTTGTGCATATTTGCGTGTTTTAGCTCGAGCCATCTGCCATTCTTCAGCTTTATTCAGAGGAACAATGCCCTGATGAAATGAACACAGTAATTAAGCTGCAGCAATGTTTCACAGCTGCAAAGAGATGAGACAACAAGAAACAGAAATCACAGTGTACTAGTTTAAATTAATGCCAAAATACTTTTGGCTTCAATTAAAACTGTGGAAGAAAGACTGGAGAGTTCAATATAAATGGGAAAATTGTAAAAAAAAAAAAGTTGCATTATTATGTTAATTTATACATCAAATCTGGGCAATGAAAGTAACTCAAACTATTTTATGAAATGTGATGAATTTAGTCAAAACAGAAGAAGATTAAATTAAAGAAATTTAAATAAAATAATATAAAATCAGAAGAGTGGCATAAAATTATAAAGATCTGTCAATTTAACTTCTTTCAATGACAACGTGATTTAAGTTTTGATAAATTACAAATTACAACAAAAATCTTTTGTGGTAAATGTTTTCACTTTTCATTTATTCTTGAAAACAATCCCCATTTGCTAATGGAATGGCACTTATTTTTCCACTATAGCTTTGTACAAGTACATTTCATTCAATTGCATTATAGGTCATGAAGAAAGTGCATTTTATGTTGACAAATTGTTTCTGTGATGATATGGCCTCATGTTTTTATGGCCGCCCAGAAGGGTAAACAGCCAAAAAAAAAAAAAGAATAGTCACAGTGGAAATTATGCTAAAACTGTGGGATTCCAAATGTGCCAAAAACAAACGTTAAATGTTCATGTGTGGACTGTACTAGTCTGATCAAGTTGTGAGTTGTGAGTTTGCATTTGGGTGTGTCTGTGTAACTGGCAGCAGTGCTTCTGTGGTATTTTCAGCTCCTTTCAGGATTAGGTTTTTAGTATCTCTGTCACTTTAAATCCAAATAAGCTAAAATGGTGGTTGCAAACTGATGTGCAATTATACAACCGTACATCTTAGGAAAGAAGAAAAGTAGAACTTCCTGCACAACCAATAAGGATGTGGTTTCAGGATGGTAAATCAACAACCCTGGTCTTTTCCAACAGCTAGGTTAGAGTGCATGTAGCAGCAAAACCTGCTGACCAAAAGTACTGGAGCTCAGTTTGGGTTGTTGGGCAACAGGCGGACTTTGTTGAGGTTGGTAGGTGAGAAGCAGTCCCTACTATTTTGTGACATTACAGTTGGAAGCTTTTTTAAACAGATCATTTTCCACATACCAAAAAACATTAACTTACTGACCAAAAACAGTTGGGTGTTTTTTGCAAGTAGTACAAACCCAAATAGAAAATGTTCTAAATAATGGATCCTCTTTAATGCTGATTTTGTTTCAATTTACTGAATAAATTTGATCAAGTGAAAGCTTGTGTAGGACTTTGCAGCAGTAAAGTGTCCTTCATTGTTTTTACCTTATCAGTGTTAAATATGTACAAAAATGGTAAAATAAGGGAAAAAAGATACTAAAAATCTGAATTATACAGATTTTATTTCTAAAAATATTTAGAAATAAAATGACTGATATTAAAATACATTTCTTTTAAATCCAGTATAAACTGAAGCAAGTCGGACGGCAGCTGTGTTTCCGGGCCCAGCTGATAGCAGTATTTACAGGGATTCAAATGATCCTTCGAGGGGAATGCTATCTCTTTCCAACCAATTGGGAGCAGCGCCAAAGCAGCTGCAGCGAAGGTGCACTTTCCTCGCTGGCTAATGACCATAAAGTGAATATACATCTCCTCACCGTCCTGACCACTAAATCTGCAGAGAATAGCCCTTCCTCCCATCATCACAGCTTCCCACTGCAGAGATGATATAATGGGATCGTAAAAATGTGGTCTGGAGGGAGGCGGAAACTCTCACCTCTTTTTCCCGCGTCTGTGGTATTTTGTTTTTCCCAGGAGGTTTTCTGAGCCCGGCTTTTATTTCCCGACTTGCCTGTTTGGGTCTCAGAGCGCAGCGGGCCGCGATGAGCCCGTCGCTCCGGTTCACATCCGTCACAGTAATGGTTCCTGTCCTCGCTCGGAGCCCTGTGGCCGCCACTGAATAGAACCAGAGTAATTTATTTACATTGCACCCATTATCATATATTCCTGGTTTAGTCTCATCTACACTGAATATTAAACCGAATGGTGCCTGCAGGTACTATTATGCCTTTTAAGCCTAGAAATAAATCTGCTAACACAGCCTGAACAGGACAGTTATTCTTTAGTCTGAGTAAAGATGGTATTGAACATCTTTTAGGCTGATAATCGTTTCTCACCTGCTTAAAAGTGATGATTTAAACACAAAACTCCACAATAAATTTCAGTGAGTTGAAAAAAAGATTCTCTGCTAAAGGAGTGAAATGTATTGATAAAAATTTAAGGTGGAAGTCAAATGAAGGGGTGTTGCTAAGAGACTTTTGCCCTTTAAGCTACGTTCTCACATCACAACTGATATCCTGATATCCTTTCATACTACTAATTAGCCAAGCCAAGTGTATGTATAAGCAGAGGACATTTCCAAACTATTAATCCACAGAAAAAAGGAATCTTGACAAGTGGAAAACATTTAAGATGGTTGCAAATGTTTCCAGGAGTGGAAGTATCTGCAAATTCTCCCCAAGATCAGACAGAAATTAGTGAAATGGATGTTTTACAGGCCCCAGGTGGCATCTTTAATTCAAAAAGTTTGCAAACATGGATCTGAATAGATGGGAAAATTGAAATAATTATTTTCTGTGGACAGACAAGAGCAAAGTTTTTGCATTTGGAAAACCAAAACTCATATCAGCACCACAACCTCATAGTAACGGTAAACATGGCAGGTGTTGGGAAGGGCTGATCTTTCCTGCATGTTAACCTTTTATTGTTTAGGTACATTAAAAGCACAAAAAATAATGAAACCAAACAGCATTCACACAAATTTATGACCAGAGAATTTTTTAAATGAACCGAGCCGTTCAGTCAGAAAACAAGCTGATACTTTGAACCAGAAGACAGTGAAGCAGGAAGGAGAGATGTGGGGAAAATCAGTGGACTGTTGGCGAGGGAACAGGAGCAGAAAAGAGAGCTAGAGAAAAACTGCAAGAACATGAAGATGTTGAAAAGTGAAAGCTGGGTAAAAAAGTGACAACATAATTGGGGAAAGGAAAGGCTCTGTTCAGCCCCCTGGGCAACGACACCACATTCACAGAAATATATGTCCCATATGGTTATTAAATATCAGTTTTTGATAAGATTTTTTGTCACAGCTCAACATTTCACACCAGGGAAGAAAAATTAGAGTCATTCCATCATTTGAAAAAGCAAGAAACTGTGACATAAAAGGCTTCGATTTTAAAAGACTCCGCAAAAGACATGCCTGAGTTTCATGTTTTAAATTAATTTAGCTTGAGCTCAGGTTCAACCTCTTACAGTTTAATCTTATAATATAGCTTCCTGAAACTCTAAAGAACAAGGGAGAATACATGACATTATCATGTGTTCAAGATCTAGAAAATACAAAGAACATCTGTTTTCACAGTAGACTAGCAAAAGTAGCAGTATCCATACAAAACATGTTCATCACATTTTTTGCACAAAATTGAGATTTCAGTTTGTCAGTTCTGCCTGTGTTCACTTCCTTTCAGAATGAGATGTTTTGAAGTCTTGTCTCTTTAAATTCAAACAAACTGCTGCTGGCCACACCCCCCAACTCAATGTTTACATTTGCACATGAAAATAGCTGCAAACAGAGGAGCAATTATCTACCTGTAAGTCTTTGACAAGCAAATGTTGAGCCTCCTGCATAACCACAATGAATGCAGCAAGTGATTTCTCAATGGCAAGTCAACAACAAACATTTATCTTTTCTAGCAACCATTGTACAGTGTTAATAGCAGTAAAACCAGCTGACCAAATGTCCTTTAGCTCAGCTTGGGTTGCTAGGTAACCGACTGGTCTTGACTGGATTGCTAGGTGAGGGGCGGTGCCTGGTGATTTGTCATGTTACATTTGGAAAGTTTTAAAAATGGTTCATTTTCCAGATAACAAAAAACATGAATTTATTTTTTTTTTCCGTTTTGTTTTTTTATGCACTTGTGCTGTTTTCAGAAGCAGTAGAGACCCAAAGAAAAACATTCAAAATATGAATTTTGCATAATATGTTCACTTCAGCTGGTCCTTGATCACAACTCCCTTTGATTCAACAAATCATAGGGTTTGTTTTGGATGCTGATTGGATAGGAAGACAAGCAGTTCAGTTTTAGAGCGGTTTAGTTGGAGGTTGCTGTAGTCAAGTTGGGATAAAATCTGATGATACCTGATGTAATAAACAGCCACTTTCTTAAAAGATTATTTTCCATTTCTATCCAAGAGAACAGAAGGAGACTTGTGTTTTCAGCACCTTTCCCCCAATCAGACAGGAAGCTCTGACAGATTAATTTGTAAATCCGCTTGAGCTGGAGGACAAATGAAAGTCAGAAGCCATACAATTACTACCAAGTTTATTGTCCCCTCATCCGCCGACTGGAACGCCAGCGCCTCTGATGCTCTTTTCTTTCTTGCATTAAGGGAGCGGAAGCTGTTCCAGGCCAGACGGATCCTCTGCATTACAATTGTGATCGCTGAATCCCTCTCACATGAAGCACTTTTTATGAAGTGGGCCCTTTGATGTCGCTATCTGCACCCGCACTGCTGTATACATTAAAGTCTTAGTTCTCTTGCACAGGATTATGGCAGAAGAGTGACTTTACCGTCCTTAACTGTAGTAAAAACACCATGTAGGTTTCCCACTGTGATTTAGCACATATACTCATATGTGCTAAATCACAGTGGGAAACCCCAGCTTTTTATTTTAACCATGGGTTATTTTTTAGCGTGAGCCTCAATAAATTTTTTTTCTAAAGTAGCCGTTATTCCCTTGAGGGTTTTTTTTTTTTTACTTATTCCCCCTAACTCCATTTACAGGGATGATTAGACTTTTGTTTTAGTTGTTTTCTATATAAAATTACAAATAAGAGTAAAAAAAAAAGTTTCTTCTTGCTTAACCAAACATAGTCTTTATGAAATGTTCTCAGTGTTCAAAGGTTTGTTTTGATACTAATCAGATTTAACATGAAGCTTAGGCACAAATTCAGTCTGGAAGACTCTTGCTACACCTGCCTCATCAATCAGCGCCTCCCCCTCATCTCCCTGGATCTATCAGCGCTGGATCGAGCCTCATCATGGCCAATCATCGATCAAGCTCCAGTTGATAAGGACCTTCATCCATGGCCTCCTCCGCTTACCAGCTGCGATCAACCCACCTCCACCCCATCTCCACCTTCCGCTCCTGGCTGGTCAGGCACACATCCTTCTTCGACCTCCACCACCAGTACGGGCCCTGGGGGGATTACATTCCTATGCAGTATCAGGAATGTTTATCGAGCTTATCACAGTTTCAGTTCGACGTCCTTGGCCTGAACGCCAAAGAACTTTAATGTTTACTTGTCAATAAACGTTTAAATCGCTTTCTTTCTCTGTCTGAGTCTCTCCAGATTGAATTAGTACTGCACTAAATATTGGGCATTTGTTCATACATTCTACTCAAATAGGTCAGCTGTGCAGTTATTTAAAAAAAAGATCGTGCGGTCCAAAGGTTGCTCGAAATGTTCAATGTTCTTAAAATTTTAATTAATTGTTCAATAGTGTCAATATTTGCAAAAGTAGAATTTGCAAGTTTAAGTTTGCACCACTAATTAATAAAAGTGAGAATATTTACTTTTAATGACTGTAATTATACAGACATTATATAGTGTCTGTGATGGAAAAAAGTATGTTGGTCTTTCAAAATAAAGTTTAAAAATACTGGTCAAAATTAAAAA
>NW_006800116.1:803740-818248 GCF_000485575.1 Poecilia formosa
TGATTAGACTTTTGTTTTAGTTGTTTTCTATATAAAATTACAAATAAGAGTAAAAAAAAAGTTTCTTCTTACTTAACCAAAAATATAGTCTTTATGAAATGTTCTCAGTGTTCAAAAGTTTGTTTTGATACTAATCAGATTTAACATGAAGCTTAGTCACAAATTCAGTCTGGAAGACTCTTGCTACACCTGCCTCATCAATCAGCACCTCCCCCTCATCTCCCTGGATCTATCAGCACTGGATCAAACCTCATCATGGCCAATCATCGATCAAGCTCCAGTTGATAAGGACCTTCATCCATGGCCTCCTCCACTTACCAGCTGCAATCAACCCACCTCCACCCCATCTCCACCTTCCACTCCTGGCTCGTCAGGCACACATCCTTCTTCAACCTCCACCACCAGTTCGGGCCCTGGGGGGATTACATTCCTATGCAGTATCAGGAATGTTTATCGAGCTTAACACAGTTTCAGTTCGAAGTCCTTGGCCAGGGCCTGAACGCCAAAGAACTTTAATGTTTACTTGTCAATAAACTTTTAAATCGCTTTCTTTCTCTGTCTGAGTCTCTCCAGATTGAATTAGTACTGCACTAAATATTGGGCATTTGTTCATGCATTCTACTCAAATAGGTCAGCTCAAAGACAACTTGTGGAAATAAGACAAATTGTTTTCAAATGCCGATTAAAGGTGGCTCCACACCAGCTCTGTTTATTCCACTTTAATCAAACTGCTTGTTACCTATAAAGTCTAGTTCATTTGGGGAGGTGTCTGATGTGGACGGAAAGTGAACTCTGATCCTCCTAATTACTTAGTTCTCGGTTTCGTTGAAGTGAACACTGGTGCAGTTCAAATGCATATTCGAAATGCACTTATGTCTCAGCATGATCTAGAGAAACTCATCCATGCATTTATCTTTAGTCGCATTGATTACTGCAACAGTGTCTTCACAGTTCTGTCCAACAAATCAGTTCTCCAGCTGCAGCTGATCCAGATGCTGCTGCTCGCGTTCTCACTAAAACCAGGAAGATAGAGCAAATAACCCCAGTTTTAAAGTCCCTACACTGGCTCCCTGTAGCTCAGAGAATAGACTTTAAAATACTGTTGTTAGTTTATAAATCAATGAACGGTTTAGCACCACAATACATTAAAGATCTGTTATCGCTGTACCAACCGTCTAGACCCCTCAGATTTTCTGGTTCTGGACTGCTCTGCATCCCCAGAACCAGAACCAAACAAGGAGAAGCAGCATTCAGTTTCTATGCACCACAAATTTGGAACAAACTTCCAGAAAGCTGAAAAACAGCTGAAACACTGGTGCCTTTAAATCTCAACTTAAAACCCACCTGTTTAGAGTTGCTTATGGCTAAATTAGGGTTAGAGTGCGGGTTTTTGATGTCTTCGATGTTTTTAATGTTTATATCTTTACTTTTTATCTATTTATGTAAAAGTGGCGAGTGATTGAGGGTCATTACGCGCACAGAAAAACCCTGTAAATTCTAGACTCTAACAGGTAAAAATAGTGCACAAAAATCTGTGTAGGACGGCGAAGACCTAGCACAAAATTTTGCGTGACAGGTGGACAGAGCCTGGTGCTGCAAGGTTGGAGACCTTGTCCTGTTAGGCAACGGGGCCTGGATAAGACCCGTGTTAAACGGACGGCGGAGTCCAGCGACGACAGGCGCTTAAATTCCGTAACAAAAGTATGTTTTTATCTTTTTTTTAATCTTTTTCTTTTTTTTCTTTTTCCAAAATCTCTTTCTCTTTCTTACTGTTTATTCAATGTCACATGCTATTTTTATTTTGTTTTTTAATTATGTAAAGCACCTTGAAATGCCTTGCTGCTGAAATGTGCTATACAAATAAAATTTGATTGATTGATATGTGGATACCAAGCAGACCAGAGACCGCTCCAAAAGCAGAAAGTGGACTTCAGTACTGGGCATTGTGGGTAAATACAATTAAAACAAACCCATGAGTCTAACGCTAGTGGGAGAAATGACTCGTGAGTTTACAAATGACAAGAGAAATTCTACAACACTAAAATCTGATACTACTCCATTTTTATTTAGATTTTGTGAAGACCGACATTGCACTCATGTCTTCTTCAGAGGTTTTTGTGCAGTTTCCTCTAGTGGTTCTTGGTGCAAAGCCACCACAAGTGAGGGAGGGAACAGGTTTTTCAAAAGAATTTGGTTGATTTGACAAAGCGTTGTGTAAAAGAGAACCACTCCTGATGTAAATTAAACAAATGTTGCATCTTTGGTTCCCAATGTAGAAGAGCTTACTGGATTATTAGGTGTAAAAACACACAAACAGAAAAATAGCTATTCAAACTAACGTGATACTTTGTAAAAAAATAATTGTCCCTTAAGTTTAATAACTGGTTGTGACACCCATGGCGGCAACAACTGCCATCAAGTATTTGGCAAAGAGTCTTTTATAGACTTTAGGTTTACCTGAGCTCCAAGTCTAAAGCTCCATCCAAGCGGGATTTTTTTTTTTTTTCTAAAACTGAAAAGTTTTTAATTGTTTGTGCCCCACATCCACATGGAGGCAGCATTTAAACAATAAATTAAGGAAAAAAAAAAAAAAAAAAAAAAATTTTTCCAGAGTGAAAATTTCCCTCTCACATATTTATCTGGACAGTGATAAATGCACCTTTTGTTAAAGTGCTGAAGTGTGAGCTCTACTGCTAACCTGACCTATAACCAGCAGAGAGAAGGATGTGAAAATATCTTTTCATTCATCTTCACACAACTGAAACATCTGATCTAAAATTATTTTTGAAATAAAGATGGAAAACACTTACTGTTATTTGTCTATACAGCTTGTAGACCCTTAAGAATTTACTCTGTTTCAAGTGGAGTAAATCACCACAGCCTAGAAGCAGCTCACCACTCCACGTTTTAATCCCACTCTGTTTGACAACACAGCATTCAAATAAAATCCTGCACGGCTATCTTGTTCAGTGAAATATATCCGATGTAGGCTCTTAAGCATGAAGACACCATTACATAACACTTTAATGTGCTGTAATGGGATGATTCATAACCTTTTGCCATGCATGTACCTGCTGGTAGCATGAAAATCTACAATTCAAACAGAAAAGAAAACACATCAAAGCCAAGCCAACTGCCAGTGATGCAGCTGAGGTTCTTTATTGTTGCTGTTTGGGTTACTTTTTAGAGCATGGGAATTATTTATTCCAAGTAAAGGGGATTTTTAAGCTGCATGTCTGGACTTTTATTGTGAAATCACTTCCTTTATATGTAGCCACACCTGCTGACTCCACACTTACCAGATTATTTCCATCTCTTCCAACTGTTGATGTCTGGTTCACTGGGCAAGATTTTAAAATGGTCTATTTTCAGAACATGACAGACCACACACATAGTTTAGTCCTACAGTATGTGATGTACAGTCACAAAACAAAGACAACACTCCACACACTGATATATTAACCTAACAAACATTCAGATGTCAGACAAAAATTCTGAGTGATATCAGAGTAAACAAATATGGCGGCCCACCAGGAAGCAATGGCAATAGTTTGAGGACAATTCTTAAGAGAAAAAAACGAAACAAAAATATATTTTGGCATCTTATACAACCGTAACACTTGAAAAACAGAAGTGGAGCCTCCTACCAAACCAACAAGAATGAAGCAAATGGTTTCTACATGGTAAGTCAACAGCAAAACACTTTTCCAGCAGACCGAATGTGCTAGGTAACAGGCTGTAACACTTACAGCCTGGGGTTGTAACACTTTCAGCCTGGGTTACAGCCTGTAACCACTTCGCTGGGGTTGCTAGGCAAGGGGCAGTCCCTGCTGATTTGTAACGTTACATTCGGAAGATTTTTGGAAGGGCTCATTTTCCAGACACCCAACAATATCAACTTATTGCCAAAAAACTTTTGGGTCTTTTTTTAAGTATTTGTTTTGTCTGTGAATTTTGCATAATAGGTTCCCTTTGAGCGTCTTTAAGATTGTTGGTAGGGGAAAACTGGCCAAAAATCAAAACAAATATCTTGCAAAAACAGAGTTACTCCTTAAGAATGTGAAGAATATGAGCAAAGAGATTGCATGAGGAGATAATCACAGCCCAACCAAAAACTTTAGTAACTTCTTGGAAGAGAGTTTGAAAATGTTTGCGTCCCCACCCCCAAAAAATGTTAGTTTTTACAGAGTGCTTGAACTCCAGTCCATGTATTCATCAAGCCCTGAGCAGCCATTACTGCCTCTGGGCACTGCGAGAGTGCAGGATTACCTTATGGTATGCTTGTTAGGAACTTCTATTCTCCATAATCACCTCTCAGTGGGATCCACAAAACTCCCTTAATTAGAGCCCAAGACTTTATTTCCTTTCTTCCATCTTTTAATTTCTCATCGTAAAATTCAAAGTAAGGGCCTCGAGTCAAAAATTGGCTCCTTTGTTGGGGAAGAGATTGCAGCCGAAGCACCTGTGCAGGTCAGAGGCGGCTAGTGTTATCACTCTGGGCTGTGAGGAGAAGTGGAACAAGTGTTTGGGAGATGTAATGAGGGCTTCCGTTTTCAAGAGTGCATCCTCTTTACCTGATCGCCTTTGGTGGAAAAAGTTAATGCGTCAAGCAAGCTGGTTATTGAGGATTTTTTGGTCTTTGGAGAAGAGGCAGTACGGTGAAGAGGGATCTTCAAACACTTTTACATAATTACGATTTGTAAATTGTCCAGCCCATTGGAAGAGATTTTGAAGAAGCTCTTGTTTCTAATTGCCCTTTTTTCCTTTATCAATTTAAAAAGCATGCATTTTCAGTCCTCAAAAAATCTGTTCTTTGTTTAAGAGTCTCAGAGGAAATGTGTCCAATGAATTAGATTTTCCCCAGATAGTCCATATAAACAAATGCTATCATGTTTCCTTAAATCAGTTCCCCCTCTTTATTCATTATTATAAGTCACCGGGAAATTAAGAAAATGTGGATCACTTCAGTTAAGTGTTAGTTTTACTCAACTAGGCAATATTCAAGAATAATTTATCCTCCCTGTGAAAACATCAGGAGGGATTATTAAAACTTTTTCATTAGAAAACTTAAACCTGTAAAGAAAAGAATCCATTGGAGCAGCAGTGTTTGTCAGTCTCCTCCATTTAGCGATGAACAAAAGAAGCACTTCAGCCAACAAGCGATGTTTGGAACAGAAGAAAAACTGGAGAATTGTTAGCAATCTTCTGCTGCAGAGCTAAAAGGATCTCTGACTCACAGGGGGAAAAAAAAGTCTCTTCAGTGTGGGGACAAAGTGAATGTTCAACCGGGCCCTGATGCCTCTGATAGCATGTGACAGGAAGCTGCCACACAGCTACAAACACAGTACAGTTTGTTCAAGAGGCTGACACAGTGCATCTCTACTGAATTGTGGTCAATTGTGGAAATCGTTAGGAATAGTTCAGTTCATATGTTATTTGAAACCTATAAAGAATACTGTAAAAGGAACAAAAAGCCATAAATTTTAATCCAGGACTTAATGTGAGGAATTAAAAGCAGAAATACAATTTTGCTTTATGAATATTACTAATCAAATCAAATCAACTTTTATTTGTATAGCATATTTCAGCAGCAAGGCATTTCAAAGTGCTTTACATCAAAAGAGTCATGCAACATTGAATAAACAATCAAAAACATTAAATTTCCCACCGAGTCGAAGTTCTGTCCTTCAAATCGGCAGACAAAAAAAAACAAAACAAAAACAAACAAAAAAAAGAAACAGCAGGTGGGTCATGGGGGACTCCAACCCGTACCCCTTTTCAGCAATGTGGGGGACTCCAATCTGCACCCCTTTTCAAACAATGGGGGGCGGGACTCCAACCTGCACCCCTTTTCAAACAACAGGGGGGACTCCAACCCATACCCCTTTTCAACAACAGGGGGGACTCCAACCCACACCCCTTTTCAACAACAGAAATACTAATAGGTAGCCCTAATATATGAATGAAGCTACCATTCCCATGGCAACCTCTACTTTCTGCTGTCATTTTAAAGAAAGTTGCACCTGCTGCTAATCTGGCTAATTATTTTCATACCAATGGGCTGTACAACTCTGCCACCTACTGCGGTTTTGATTGTTAAGTCGACTGTTCTTTCAATTTCAAGCTAATGACTGTAATCAAGATCTTACTTTTAAATGACAACTTTTAAAGATTGGAATAATAAAAAAAAAGAAAAACTTTTTTTAACGGTTGAAATTGAAAATAAAAACCTAATTAGTCAGAGAACAGAAACCAAGGCCAGTAGCAAAGATTAACCTTCTGCACAATATGAATAGCAAATAAATTAAAACCAAATGAAAAGGAATATGTACCAGCACAACAACAGAAAGCAAGGTGTATACAAAACTCCAAATGAAAGCATAAGGACAGCCTTTCTGTGGATGCTTTAAATACTGTGTAGTACTGCCAATTCCACCCACAGTTCACCTCTAGGTTGTGTAAGGGGGTGTACTTATTTGCAGGTGGATAAAAAAAAAAAAAAAAATTGGTAACAGATGCATAAAAGATTAAGAGAGAACAGAAAACAAAAAGAGGAGGTCGCGAGAAGAAGAACAAGAGTTCCAGGGTGCTTTTTTTGGAAACAACAATATATGAGCAGCTTGTGGAGGAGAAAGAGGCTCATTAAACAGACCAGCTGTGACCAATAAAACTGCAGACTTCAGAGAGGGTACTGCTGCCTCTGTTTCATAACTGACTTCTGGTGAACTGTACTATATCTGACAAGAGATGGGTCAAAAACTTCTGAAAGGTCAGAATTAGTGACCTGGAGTTGGTTTTATTCTCAAAAATAGAAGTTTTCTGATATTTCTGAAAAAAAAAATCCTCCTTGAAAACAAATGTATTATTGTGGTACAGTATTGGATATATGTTTCAGACTACTGTCTCTTTGGATATTGAAATGACACATAATTTCTGAACTATGATCAGAATTCCTGATTGATGAATCAGGTTTTTGATGATGATAACAGCTTGAAATATAAAAGTAAACTCAAAAAAAATAATTTCCATAAGACTTTCTTTGGTTTCAGCGGGATATTGCTGGGAAACTGTTTTTGCACCATGACAAATCTTTTCAGTTTTTACTATTTTGGTCACACAAATGTTTCAGACCAGATTTAATATCAGGCAAAGATAACCTGACTAAACACCGCTAGCAATTCTCAAATGATGATTGCATTTATTAAGGGGAAAATACCAAAACAACCTGGCTCTGTGTCAAATGTAATTGACTTGATGCAATCCTGTGGGTTTGTCAACAACTGACCGATCAGCAGTTACAATTTGTCTCAAAGTAAATGACCCTTATTTGGAGGAACTGAGCTGCTGACAAAGTGTTGTGGCTTATCATTAGGAATGAATTGGAGTCATAAAGATTTTGTGGAAAATAATAATAAAAAAGGATAAACTTTGTTACAAGGCGGATTAGAGTTTATTCAAGTTTCAAAATTCAAACAGACTGGAAAAATGTGGACGATGGATAAATAAAGTTCCTTTATGGGCTCTTGTGAAACGCATTTTTGCAAAAACAGTTTAGTGATCCTCAGATCCTTGGGGATTTCTGTGCTTTCCCACAAATAAAGTCATGGACCTGAAGTGATTACTAAGTGATTGGTAGAAATCCAACTGGAGTGTAAAGTTAAAGCTAAAGTATGGCTAACAAGGGGGAGGGTGGGTAAATATATTTTTACACAAAGCTGCTCTTTACATTTACACAAGTGATTGAGTCTCTGACATCAAACTCTTCAGCTCAGACTAAGTGTCACACGAAGAGCAGAAAACTGTGTGGGTGCAAATACTTTTGTACAAATATTCACCAACAGACCTAAAGATTTGTGTTTGCATTTAACTATAATTATGTAGTTACTCTTGAGGGAAATTGCATTGTGTATGTAATTTTCATCTTGGTTGCTATAGCAATTATTTGCTTAACTTAATAGCTTCTGAAGAGATTGCAGAGCAAAAACTGGTATTTATTAGAATAAACCCAGAATAAGTGTTGGAAATTTAAGTTTGTTTTTTATGTCTAAATACCTCAAATGAAGCACGACCTCAATCACAATTAAACTGCATGCTATTCGAAGCAATCCCATTAGACCTGTGTTCATCATTGATGACAAAGCTAACTGAAAATATTTTCTGCATCTCTTTTTCACTTATGTTTCAGCCGAGGAAGGTGCATTCCTGAAAATGGCTCAATAAGCACTGGGACATTTTTACATTTATGTGAGAAGGGTTACGATTAGCTCAAGTGCTTTTTAAAAAAAAATATACATATATTTTTATCTTTCAAAACAGTTTTGTGCGAGGAAATGACTAAAGGGTGCAGATTTGAAAACCTGACAGGATTTTTTTTATTATTAAAAATGAAGTGAAACATAATAAAAGATAGGTGCAATTTTATTTTCTCTACACGCATCTGCATGACAATATCATCTGTAATGACAAACACTCTGCATCGTTGAAATATGCCCATGGAGGATTTGTGGACATTTTCAGTAATTGCCCATTTTTCATCTGCCATTTCCTCCACCTCCTCCTCCATTTTATATCTTTTAATTTATTCCAGCCCTCCCATAAAGTCAGGAGTTAAGAAAATGAAAATCAGGTAGTCATTAGTCAAAGCAGCCAACCGTTCAACAGGTAAATATTATCATCAGTCACAAAGCCAATATTAGCTCAAACTTACAGTAACCTGGGTATTATTGTCTCTCAGTCCCTGAGGCTGATTCTTCCCTTTATTAAGGAATTACAAACAAATATTTTCAAAAAAAATAAACACGACAGAATGAGGGAGAAATATTCTAAGATATGTTGATCAAGTAATTAAGCTAACTAACGTTTTGTTAGTATCATGATGCTTCAGTTGTAAGCTAGAACTTATGTTTAGTTAATGATTAATAATTACTTTGGTTTTAGTCAGTGTGGGTGTCAATAGTGGTTCAATTGGATTTTTCAAATTAAACAGCAACATCATTTTGATACACTATTAAATTTTAATACTTGAAATAGTAAGATTGATTATTAAGTAATATTTAGATTTCTATGCCAGTGCTACTTAATGAATGAAAATAGATCAATGTTATTCAACCAATATGCATAGTTTTACTTACTTATGTTTATTGAAGCCTGCCATAGCAATGCATAGGCAGGCACCTATTGTTCTACACCTCAAAATAACTGCCTCTTCCTGCGTGCCCCCTTCACAATATATACATCAAAACGTGCGGCTCGATGCCGTGAGGGGAGCTATTGCTTTTGTTGGCCTTTCGAGTAACTGTGGCGACATAATTAACACAAAACGAGCCAAATTCAACTCAGAACAAAAGTCTGACACAAAACAGTGCCACTCCAAATAGACGTAAACTTTTGTCTGCCCCTCTGAGCTGCTCTTTAGAACTACAGACATGGTGGATCACACTAGTCCTTTTACTTTTGTGTTTTATTTACCGTTGTCATAGCGACTGAACTAATGGGCGCTGGGAGGAAAAAGAGCGATGGTGGTTCTAGTTAGCTGAGGTATAAACCTACTGTACAGGAGCTGAATTACGATTTGTTTATATATACAGATTGCTTAATACACCGTCAGTTATCAGCTTTGAAATAAAATGGTTCTGGAAGTTGTTGGAAAGTAATATTGACATGTTTAGATTGTTTTTTCGTTACACGAGTTGAATCTGTTTAGCTATATTGTGTCTTTCTGTCAAAATTTTGGTGTACAGAAAAACCCCCCCCAAATATATTGTATATTTTTTATGCAGGAGCAGATGGGGGTTATTCTGAGACTTAAGTGTGTGACATAAGCTGTACCTTTGCATTAAAGGATCTAAAACTGTTTATTACAGGAATAAGTATACTGTCTAGAACGACAAAGAAAATAATGTGGACACAATGATTATTTTGAAGAAAGATCAGATATGGTGCTGTTTGGAAATGTTAAATATTTAACCAGAACAGATTCCAGGAGGATTAGTGAAGCACAGATTTGTTTCTGCCTCATCACTCCTACCTGTTCTAGACTTTATACAGGAAAATCAGCATCTGTTACACCGACACCAGCCCTGATGTGTGTAACACATGATCCATCCATCCATCCATTTTCTGAACACCCTTGTCCCTCAGTGGGGTCGGGAGGGGTGCTGGTGCCTATCTCCAGCGTGTAACACATGATACAATCTTTAATATGTTTTCTGGAGATATTGGCATCAGGACTGCTGCTATAAACTCATTGCATCTCTGAATAGTGCTGTTTATGTTATATCATCTAAAGGTGGAAAAAGCAACAAAAAAACTATTATGCTATGTACTTAATATGGAATATATGCACATATATTCATGACATGCTTTGATTAAAGTAATTTATCCTCGGTGCAATTCCAGTACCAAAAAATTAACTTTACACCAGGTGAGTCTCTCACCTGAGAATGTGAACCTACTGGGCTGATTCTGTGCCTTCAAATAATTTTAATGCTCCTGTAGAAGATTCATAACTTAAAAGTTACAGGAACCTACAAGTTAACTTATAAGAAACAGGTCTGAAAAAACAGTCTGTGTGCTACACTCAAGAGAGAGATTCCTATGATGCATCAAAGAGTGATGTCATCACTGATGATGTCATTGTTACCATAGGAACTAAACATTCTAATGGTGCATTCACACCAAATACGTTTTGAGCGTCAGGCGAGTCTGCTTTATATTCAAAGTCTATGTGAAGTATTTGATACGCTGGACACGTCAAACGCTCCGAACGGTTCAAATGGCGCCGCGCTAGACGCTCGAAGAGCACCGCAACGGCCCTCGATGCGCCTCCACATAGAGTTTGAATGTAAACCAGATGCGCCTGACAGTCAAAATGTGTTTGGTGTGAACGCACCAAACACACTGGCTCATATTAGGTCCACCATATTTGGACCAAAGACTTGTCCTAATGGATTCATTGCTTTGGGTCAGGGGTAATGTTTAGAGGTAAGATGTGAATTAAGGTTTAGTTAATGTTAGGAATAGACTAGTATTGGTTTGGGTTAGGGAAAATGTCTGGGTTTGGCAAAATCACAGCTACTAAAATGAAGGGAAATCAATGCAAAGTTCTAATATGAGTCGAAACAGTTTTCACAAGCCTGTATAGAATTTTGTTTTCTAAATCATTTTATAAATAATGATGATATAATGTTAGGTTGTTTTTCTGCCAATTGCATAGCTGCAGTACATTCAACACATTAGAAACCAATCAGAACCAAAAGTTTGTCTTTTGGTTCTGATTACTCACTGAATGGAGGAAGAAAATGTAAAACAACATGCTAGCAACAGCAATTAGGCTAATGTTAGCAATTTGACTCATTTTAACTTGTACACTAATTTTAACATACAGAATGGAGTAAGTCCATATTACTCAACATGTTTGTGACTCTCCACATGCTATTGAGTACATTGCAGCTTCCTTAGCATTGATGCAAATTTGTAGCATCAGACGGGCACACTTTGGCAGGCCCCATTTAAATTTCTTTAGAAATATTCTAGTTATTTATTATTTTACCAGGAAGTCCCTTGAGATAAAATTCCTTTTTCAAGGGAAACCTGAAGAGATAAAATGATCCAAAAGGGAAATTAAAGACACATTTAAATATACACAAAATAAAGCTACCAAAATTAGAATGTAGGAGTAATACCATTACTTTTTATGACCTGCATGTTTATAGTTAGAGTTGTGTGTCCATTGCGCAGTCCCAGATACGTGGTACCAATTGATAGAGTTTTAAAAATGAATTAGGGAATTTTCTTTTACAGAACAAATTATTGGAGAAGAAGAAAAGAGGACTTAAATATTCATGGATTTCAATTATTTTCAAAATCTTGATGTATTTGATCATTTCTAGTAGATTTTTTTATTTCAACATTAAAATCCAGATTAGCAAAAAGACAAAACTTTTTGGTTATTTTATTGATACTGAAATCAATTCAGCATTTCATAGTTGAACCCTGACATGAAGTAGATATTAGATAACTTTGAAGCTTCAACAAATGAAATAAAAAGCCACAGGTTGTGACAGTAACAGCTTGTGTGGTTTTAAGTCTGGTAAATCAAAAACATAAAATCATTAAGTACAGATGTCAATGAAGAAGCAAATTCACATATTTTTGGTAAGAGACACAATCGGTACAGAAACATGCCTCTTTAGAAAAGCATACATAGAACACCACAAAGCCAACAGTATACACATTTTACATTCCTCAATGTTCATGTCAAGAAATTCAATTTATTATGTGGTTGAGCTGGAAAAGGAGAAAAAAGTGTTTTTCACTTCCAATATAATATTCTCTTTCTGAATGCTGACTGAACACCAATCAAGGCTTCAGCTGTGAACATCTACATTAAAATGATACTGTGGTATTACAACCAAGCACCAGGGGCATTTTAACAGCCAGTTATGGAGAGGGATTCAGCTGGTGTCGTCAGGAGATGGAAATCAAATAATGCATTTTTACATCCTGACTCATTGAAGTTTCTCAGACAACGGAAGTTTTTTTTTTTTTTTCCCCCCCAGGAAACTGGTGTTGACTTTCTGTATTTTCGTAAAATAATAACACAAAGGAAACATTCAGTGCATTTTTACATACAAACTGAAAAATTTGTAGATCTTCCACTACAGAAAATCACAGAAACATGTCATCTTTGAAAGCAAAATAGTTACATTTTATTGGAGCTTTCAACCCCAATATAAACTATTATAGTTTATTTTTCAGCTACACACATTTGAGAAGAGCCCAGTCACTTACTTTAAAGCAATACATGTAGCACAAACTGCTCCAGTCTGCGCTTTAAACAAACCGCGCAGCGGACTTTAAACCTCTGCATCCACTTCATCAAGTAAAATAAGCTACCACAGAATCACTGTTAGCTCCAGGAACAGAAGTATGTGAAAAATAAAACAAAGCTCAGAGGAGCAGCATCACTGCCTTTAGCCAGCCCAGAAAAGAAAAACAAAACATAAAAAAGAAGAGGGGAAAAACCCACAAAAAACAGATCAATGTATCTGCATTCACACTTCATGGACAGATGAAAGATGGACAGACAAAGCCTGATATGATATGAAACTCTGCTAATTTTAAGTGGATATACGCAAATTGAAGAGATCTTAAAGTGGTCTTACAGTGTATACCTGCATATCACAGACTACACTGCAAACTACTGACCACTAGTGTTTTGCTTTATTGTGGGGAGCTGAGAAATAATCTTCTTGGAAATAAAGCCAACTCCATGTAAGCAACTTCACATTCAAAGACAAACTCAAAAAACCTCAACATGCAACTCATGATATTTGCAAACAGAAAAAAAAAACAAGTTCAAAATTGCCTATAATAAGAAGACATGGCAACATTGGAAGTGATGCAGCAGGTGGCTGGGATGCAGCTCAGTGAGGAGATTCACAATCCTGGGGGAGAATAGAAATGCTGCTTCTCTACTTTGAAAGGATGAGATGGTTCATCAGATACACATGGCTGCAGGATGGCTTCCTCCTGAGTTTCTCTAGTCTCATCTCACTGGGACCAGATCACAGAGAAGAACCAGAACCAGAGGAGGGCCTTTGTACCCTGTAAGGTGCTGCAGCATGTTTCCATCCAGGCAGGTTTCCCGTTTGGATGAATGGACAGATGATTGGTACAGTCTACCACCCTCCTGAATACATGAGAGCTAATTTCTTTTAAAACTGAGACAACAGATGGTTGAACATTTTTTATGAGGGCCATGTATGAAGAGAAGCCTTTTCTCTGGATGCAAATGTAATTAGATTCTTGTTATTTCACTTCATTTACAACATTACCCTCTCTCCATCTCATTTTGATGGTCTGTTTCTCTAATCTTCTTGCTTTTCCTTTTCTCTGCCGCTTCATTGCTTCCAAGTTTCGGTCATTTTATTTTCTGCCTTCTGAACCCCTCTTTCTCCTTTTTTCTCTCCCTCAAATTCCTTCCCTGATTTTCTCCAAGACAATAGCCACCCTTTACAACACAGAGTAGAATCTCATGGTTCAATGACTAATCCACGTGAAACTCCACCAATGCAACATTTTGATTTCCTTGACATCATTTCTAAAAGAGATAATTTTGTGACTGTTCAGCAATCATGATCCCTGGGATGTTGTCAATAAAAGCCCTGAATGACTGATGCCTTAAAGCATCTTACTAACAAAAGTGGTCATCTCTCATTGCCTTGTTTCAAGGTCCAGTAATCACATCATACAAGTCCATCAGCAAACCATCTGCTCTTAGCCAGCGTACATCTCGATTCTACATTCAGTGCCTCATCACAATTATTCACTATCTTTGACAAACAAATCAATGTGTTTTATTTTACTCCACACTAATATCTGAGTGGTTTGTAAGAGCAAGCAAAACAAAATACAGGCAGTCGGTACGCTCAGTTAAAATCTCAACTGTCCCTGGACAGTGTGAGAACACACACTGTAAGCCTGAGTATGCGGGAGCCTTTGGAT
>NW_006800116.1:818641-847986 GCF_000485575.1 Poecilia formosa
AACTAAGACCGGCCCCGACCAGAAAAGGGAACAGTTATGTGGCCCTCGCAGGAAAAAGTTTGGGGACCCCTGCTTTAGATGCTCTGACCAAGTTGCTACCAATCAGAAATCGGTCCTGGTCAAACTCAAATGCTTGCAGATGTTTGTTTCTCCTGTTTCTGACTGACAGGAATGTTGGTAAAGAGATAATCATGTAACTAATTCCATTGTGAGTCAGTATTTGATCCCAGGGTTCTCTTTGATAGTTTAACAGCTACAAATTGCTTCCTTTGGTGATCCAGCAACCAGCACAACTGAGCATGGGTGCAATTTGGAGGTGTGGGTGCTCCTCCAAACACAAAAGCCATACCTGAGGCAGCAGTAGGTATGGAGTTCTTAAGAGAGTATGGGTCCCTTTTAAACAATGCAAAAGCAGCAGCCACACTTAATACCTATGTAGAGGAGTGATAGTTGGTCAGTTTTACTTTAAACTTTTGTTTTTGCATATCCTCATTCAAGGTTGCAACAAAAATACCTCAACCTTCTCCTGTATGGTAAATACACCAACCCCAAATCCCTGTCATGACTTTACAAAGATCATTATTATATGTCAGTCTAAATATGTTCAGTAAGAACTCTTAAACTTCTTTGTGTTATATTTTTTGTTACCTGGGGCAACAGATATCGTCGTTTTATGCAGTTGAAATGACAGAAGTGCTGATCAGTAACACTTGAAGCTGATGAGGGTTTTCTATGCTTTTCTTAAATGAGCAGCCTTTGAAAATCCCATCTCACACATATTTTTGGGCTATAATTTTTCCGGGCTCATCCCCTCTAGGGACAGATTTATAATTGTTGCTACTTATCCAGTTTACCATGAAAGTGTTTCCTCCCAGCATTAATTCATCTGCAGGCATGCTAAAACTCTTAGTCATCCCATTTTGGTTGGAATGAAGGTTATTTGTAGCTCGAATAGAAAAATCCTAAACTTTTTTTTCCATTACATTTTTTTTTAACTGCTGCTGGAAAACACATAGAACATGCTTGAATTTTAATGTGTTTTCAAGGTTAGAAAAGTGTTTGAATTATGAATAAAGCACATAAACTTCTTGAATCTGTAAGTGTTGCATTTTAAAACAAGTTTGCTTTTGAGATGAAGAAAAGATTGTTTCTCTTCTTTAAAAAGATGAGTCTGCAGCTGCTTTGAATCCGACTTTCTTTATCTATATTTGTATATGTTTTATTTAAAAACAGGCTGCAGAGTGTGAAAGATTGGCTTTTTTTAAAGAGTGGTGACTATATCTTCTTTATAACAAATAGGTGAGGCCAGAATGTTTATTGAAAACTCAGGTTATACTTTAAATGTGATCTATTATTCAAAATCTACATTATTGTACTTCCGTTTGGGTTATCACTTTTTAAAAAAATCAATAAGTCAGTGTGTTTTGGTATCTGGAAAAGGTCTGGAGTGTAACAACAGAAATCAGCAGGCAATATGCTGTTACCTAGCAACCCTCAGGAAGCCCAGCCCAATGCTGAGCAACCCAAGCGGAGCTCCAGGACATTTGGTCCACTGGTTTTACTGCTGTATGCTATGTACAATGGCTGCTGGAAAAACACACATTTTGTAATTTGACTTGCCATCCAGAAACTTCCTGTTGCAGTTTTGTTGGTTGTGCAGGAGGTGCTACTAATGCTTTTCTAAAGATATACAGTTGTACAACCAATGGGGACAAATATTACATATCTTTAAGTTGGAAACTATCTACTGGCAAATCCACTTTAACGCAGAGAAAAAATGATCTGAATTCAGTTCCGTATTAAGAATCTTGGTTTTGGTCTTATTTCTTTGTAATCTTAACAGCTTAGCTTGGTTTCACTCTGAAACGTGCTAATTGGTTTAGGACCAGGTGCCATTTATTCCCCGGAAAGCCATGTTCCTTCACAGGACATTACACCAGCTGTATTTACGATGTAGCCTCTCAGGAATCTATGTGCGCAATCAGGCATTACAGATTCCTTTTGGCCTCCACCTCCCCTTGTGTATTTATGCAATGTGACTCATGGTTTAATCTATTTGCTCCACTTACAGTATGCAATCAAAAGCCCATCAGCCGCCTCGTTTCCCTCCAAAGCCAGGTTTCCCAACCTTCACGTGAACCTTTTGTGTTTGTTCTTCTTTGCGAGACAAATCAGGTTGTCAGAAATTTCTGCACCGCTAATGTAGGCTGTCAGGATCACTCATGTAGGAGGGGGATAAAACCCCAAACGGAGAGCAAGGACTTTCCAGAGACCTCAGATTTGGTTTGGAAATGGCTTTAAAGACACAAACAGTCGAGGAAAATCTCTGGGTAAACACAGACAAGCGTCATCTGTCAGCAGTCAGTATGAAATCCTTCCTGTTTTTACTCCAGGTTCATTTCATGTTTGCTTGAAATATTCATGTCAAGCCTGATTTAACTGATTGCTCTTTGATATTTCACTGCAGGCATGGATTTTGTTTTACCGGTGCTGCATGTGCCTACCTTGCATTGATATCTGAATCATCCTGTTTTTCTTTTTGTTTATTTTTCTCCTGGATGTCACATTTTGCTTTAAAACTCACTTAGAGAAATATTTAAAGAAGAGCAAAGTTTATGAGTTTTGATCCTTAAAAGTTTTTACTTAAGAAAAAGTTAAAAGAGCTCAAGGCGAGTTATGTAGTATTTCATTAAACTCAGTTTTTCACAGAGTTGCAAACAAAAAATGTTAAATTCAATTAGAGACATTTGTTTTATTTGTCAGAATTTTTTCAAACCATAATTTCAACTGAAGTTTCGTGGTCTAATCTTGTATTGCAATGAAATATAAGAAACACATTTTAATTTCATTTAAAAAAAAATATTCATTCACTTTCTAGACCTTCACAAATACTTCATATTTACATGCAAGTAACTGAGGACTTACCTAAAAGCTTTACTAAATGCAAAATAATAACAAGAATGTTAAAAAAATATGTCCAATTTTAAATTACATATATATTTTTTATATTTCTACTGCCAATTTTCTAGATTTTAATTATAAGATTCTGGACATTTGAGTGACATAGATTTAGTTCAAGTCTTTATATTCTGCAAATCTAGAAACCAGACAATGCTGAACTTGGCTTCCTGTTCAGCAAAGGAATATTTCACAGTTTTTCTGGATCTGATCAAGCACAAGTCCTGTCTGATCTATACCCTAAATAAATCAGTATTATTCTGTATTAAAAAACATTGGTTATATGTTGTCATTTATTCCCAGATTCTTTCGTAATGCATATCTTAAGTATTCAAAAGAAAATGCAGTTTGGGATGTTTAAATATCTGGTAAGAGTGCTACTTGCTTTTTCAAAGCAGGCAATCTAGGAACACCATTTATTTTCTTGGAGCTGATTGGCTGTATCCCCAAGAAATAAGATTTTAGATGTTAGCTTCCACTGTGCTTATTAATGCCTATTAAACTATATGTGGTGTTCTAACTATTAAAACTGGCAATAATAGTCACTTTTAGACAAAGTCTCAAGAATTTCAGCCATTTGAGGGGCAGCTAAATCCCATGAATTCAATACTCAAAATAGTCATAAATGAGCATGAAGTTGCATTGCAGTTTTTGGTAAATCTGTTGTATGTTGTATCTGGGTATCTGAGCAAAACCTTAGTATCCTTAGTGCGATAAAATCAGGACAGGTTTACCGGCACAAACATTTCACTCCGGCTCTCAGTTACAGCAGATCACGTTAGACTGTAAGGGCGCGTGCTCAGAAATGGACGATCGTCTGTTTGATGTCACTGTGAGTTATTTACTTGCAGCTGATGTGTGTGCAGAGCTCGGAGGAAGAGCGGCTCTTCCTCCTCTGAGATGAACCCACATCCAGCAGCAGATTCTGCTGGTTACGGGTCCTGCACAACTTCAAAGCACAGCCGTTGACCTCTTTTTTCTTCCTCCCCCTCTCCTATCACTATTTCTCTGCTTCCTTTAGGTGGCTTCTTGCTGTTAGATATTTAAAGACATCAAGTGCATGTGAAGCCCTGACAATTAGCGAGGACGGTTGCCGGGTAATTAGCGGAAAGGAAGTCGACTCCACAGTCCTTCCTTTCCATGCCTCCCCAGAGAGATCCCCCCGCTCAAACACAATCCTTACAACAACACTCATCCACACACACATCTACTGAGCAGAGAAACCAGATTATTTACGGAGATTTCAGCGGATGTTTTCTTACAGAATGTCTCTAATGAAATACGTTGCTGCTGTTGCTAATTGGACAGCGTAAGCTGTGAGAAGAGGCAATAGATATGTGTAGAAATGCTAAGAAATCAAGATGAATTGTTTAGGGGGGAAATGAAGAAAAAGATGCAGAAGAAGGTTATTACACGTAACGTGATGACAAGAAGAAAACAAATATAAAGGAAAAAAAGACATTATAGGAGTGAAAAACTACAAGAACCTAATATGGAAAACGGAATATTATTTTTATTATTCATCCGTATATCATAAAAGAAAATTTACCATAGTTTTTAAATTACTGTGAGTTAATTAGATCTATGATATTCTCTTCATATCAGCCTTATGATAACGTAAGGAGGGGAAGCTGTGAAAAAACCCAGCATTTTAATCTAATTAGCAGGTTGACTGAAATGAAAGGGGAGCAGATGAGATTCAGCTGTTAAATTCTTTCAGTGATAAAGAAAAAGCACGCATCATTCTCCATCCATTAATCTCAAAAGTAAAACTTTTTCAGCAGCAGAGAAGAAGTATTTAGGTCCCAGAACAAGAGCCTAAACAAGCTCAATAATTTCCATTTGCATGAGTGTTTCTCTCTTTGTATCAAAGACTGGATGACAAATGTTTCAGTCTGGTGCTTTGGTCTCAACTAGCCACTGTTTTGAAGGAAACTTCTTCTAAAGAGACTTCATATTACACTTTATTTGTTGTTTTGGGGGTTCTGTTTATTTATTTTTTAACTTAAAATGTCTTCCAGTTCCAGCATTACATGTTTGTTAGGTAAATTAGAATATATCTATCTTTGACAGGGTGTACTTGCATTATTATGGCATTACGATTAAATTGAAAATGGTCTCAAATCAACATTATTGTGTATCGCAATAAATTCTACCAATTTCCTCAAGTAAAATTTCTTATGACAGGAAAAAGTTGAAGGTTATAACATTTATGAACATTTTTTAAAAATATATAACCAGAAAATAGTTATGGTAGGAGAACTGAGATGCTGTGGTCCTGTTTCTCATCCATAGACTGTGGGAATATTATTACCGTGCATGGAATCCAACTAAACTGTTTGAAATATCAGGACATTTTAAATTAAATACCAAACTCAACATAGATCTAAAATCTAGTTAAAAGCTAAGGCTGCTCAAATACAGTTGAAACATTATTTGTCAGTTTCATGTTGTTTGCTGCCGACTGTCATCTGGAAATCTTTGAGGTACACAATATCTATCAATAACTTCATTCTGCATTTTCTATCTATCTATCTATCTATCTATCTATCTATCTATCTATCTATCTATAAAGAGGACAGAATGTCGTAATTAAATTGTAAGCATGTGAATGAGCCTGATTTCGTCCTGCAAACACTTCCTTAATTAACCACTTGTACATAAAGTCACTGTTTGCTCCCCAACATGTTTGATTACTGCAGAAAAGACGAGGCTCAGTTTCCCAAAACACCAGTCAGTGTCGGTCTAAGCAGAGAAACATAAGCATTTTATTTTATGATCACGCTACAGAATGAAAACCACTGGAAGTAAAAGGAAGAGGCTTCACACACGAGAACGGCTGCATCTGAGAAAGGTTTTGTGTCATTTTAAATGACAACTTTCCTCTATCTTCATTCCAGCTTCCTTGGAATAATGCCTATGCGATCGGTCTCTCCCTCTAAATCCCATCTTTTATACCTCAAAGTCGATCTGTTCCCAAAACGTTTGTGTCCCGAGGCTGAAGGGGAACAGAGGAAGCTGTCAGAGGACTAAAATACGGCTGATTTGTTCAGGGTGGCATCTCACTGAAGGACGAATCAGCCCGTCCTCTGGCTCTGAATCAGCTTTCAGGTGACGTCCTTTCAGATCTAATGCAGTTATGATCCTCTTGTGGGTGGCAGTGGGCTCGTTTTTAGCCTGAGTAATTTATAAGTGTTCTGTGAGGTGAAAGGGGAGTCAAACAGAGAAACATCTCACATACATCAGAGATGCCAGTTGTCCTTTCACTCATCTTCCTTCCCCAACCTCAGCCTTCTTTTATCAAGCCGGCTGCAGCTTTCTGGGGAACAACCCAAATTGGTTTCCAATAATTTCATAAGTACCGTAAAAGCAACAGATGTAGTACATTGGTTTTTCTAACCTCAAGATTTTATCAGGCAAGTTTCCAGATTTGTGTCTAGGAGGATTTGACAAGACAAAAACATGTTTGTTTTTTTTTTCTATCCAAATGATTTTTATTTCATATTTATGAATGACTTCATACAGTCTGCAAAGTTTGAAAAGGGAAAGTGTAAAATATGGACAAATAGACAATATCCTGGTCGGTAGGATGGATGAAAGGAGGATGGAAGAGTGGATGGTCAGACAAACAGAGGGAAGGATGATGGATGGATGAATGAAAGGATGGATGGATGAATGGACAAAGGATGGACAGGTGGACGGAAATACATTGGATGAATGGATTAAAGGACAAATGAATGGATGGATGGATGGATGGATGGATGGATGGATGGATGGATGGATGGATGGATGGATGGATGGATAAGGATGGATGGGCAGATGGAAAGGCAATATGCAGTTTTACCACTAGGTGCCACCGTATTTAAATTCCTGTGCATTTAAACCAACCAAACGGTCCCTAAAGTCCCATTATAAATGAAAGCTGACGGCATCTGATTGATGCTGAGGTTCCTCCACCTCTGTATTGTTATATTGTTATTATTATTAGTACAGAGTCCTTGCTCATATTCTGCCTCATTACCCACCAGAAGCATCAAACCCCAGTTCACCCTTCCAGGCTCAAACGCTCTTATTTGACTTTTACTTATTTCAAGTTTTAACTTTCTACAATCAGGCAGCTCGCAGGTAGAAAAGAAAACACAGCACATCAAGTCTTCTTTACAGCCGGTTCATCAAAAGGCTTTGGGTGTTTCTGAACAAAGTAGTAAACACACGCAGAGCTCCTCCTCAGAAACATTCTCAGTAACATCGATGGTTTTATTCATTATTTTGAGCTTTAATGATGTGGGTGGAGAGATTTTATGTTCCAGAACTCGTCTTCACATTATTTCCCACTTCCTTTTGTTCAATCACAATAAACAGTTCCTTTTCTTTGCTTCTTACATTTGTGTCTGCTGCATTAAGGCCCCAAAGGAACACGTTTGGAAATATAGAAGTTGTTCTTTTCTTGCAACAGAATTAACATTGAGCTCCGAGAGAGAATTTAAACTGATCTAAAATAGACCCAGCATGTTCAAGAAACTGGTGAGAAACAAGAATCAGAGCCAAAACTATACAACTCCAGAGTATTTATATGAAATTGCTCCAGTAAGGGTTTTTTAAAAAAAGGAGGAATGTACATTAAATCAAAGCAAAGATGCTCTTAATTCTGATTCACAGAAGGAAGGTCACATCTTCTCAAACGCATGAATGTCTTTAAATTTTGCCTTTTAACCATTTATTTGAACTTTTCTTTTAACAGAGTGATTACACAGAATAAATCCTCAAGCTTAAATTATAATGGATTTTTCTTTTATCCCCTCATGGTTACAATTATACACATAGTCTGAGATACATCCAGACATCTGCTCTAATATTTGCTTAAATATTCCTCATTGAGCTACACTTTGGTCACCCATGTTTTATCACCATGAAAAAAGCTTCTGAGCATGACCAGACCAAGACCAAGTCCAGACCCTCCAAAACACAAAACCCTCCAAGACCAAAACCAAGACCAGATCTGTCAAGACCAAGAAAATCAAGATCAGACATACAAAGACCAAGACAGAAACCAAACCTTCTAAGAGACTCAAAGACCAGGAAAAACAGCACAACAGTTCTTTCATCCCTAGCTGCTACCTTCATGATGAACAGCCAACTCATCGATCTTTCATTTGAAAGCCCCACCTTTAACTCCTAGACATTCATTGTGGCCAAGCAGCTCAATCTTCAGGGAGTTCTAGCAGTTCATGGATTCATGGAGATGTTCCAGCAGTTTCTAGTCCAGGCAGACAATAACCAATTCTTCCAGACCTCGGCAAATGAGTGACCCATCTGATTAATTTGGGCTTTTGCACAATCCTTTACACCAATTATCTTGGAATCTCCATCTGATTAGAAATTGATCCAAAATACTTGTAAATGTATGCCCATCATGATTAGATGTTACAGATCTCATTCAAAGGCATCTGGATTAAGGCACACAATATGTTGCTCTTTTAAGTTAAACAGGAAAAATGGAGCATGAGTGAATCTATGGTTGATTTATAAAAAAAAAAAAATAAGACGTGGTTCTGCTTTAGCAAAGAAGTTGACGTGTCCTCATATTATTTTAAAACAATAAAGGAATCTTATGGAAAACACAACATGAAAATGCAACCAACAAGAAACTAAAGTTTTCTTTCACGTACATGGATCAGTATAATCATCTGCTGAAATGAATCAGCAATTAAAGATCATATGATTTGGGGTCAGATAAAGGATTTTTTTTTACCTCCTTCTTAGTAAATTATACGTTCACACAGAAAGCAAATGGCAACACATGAGATCTTTTTTATGGTAGTCTGAACAGTCTAATTCTAATCTTTTCATCCCTCAAAAATCTGATTTGTGTCACTTCCATATCTGGTAGTACATCAGAAATGCATCTGAGAGTTTTCAAAGCTTCTGAAGTCTGAACGCTTATGTTGCATCAAACCCTCCAGACAGACTTCTCCACAGAAGTTGGAGTCAATGTGTCACAAGAAACCTTATCTATTAGTTGTGCTTTCTTTTGTCTTAGCTTCCTTCACTTTCCGATGATCTTGTGACAAGACTGTCAGCTCCCTTTGCTCAACACCTTTAAAATTGATCCATAGATGGCGCCGTTCATTCTTACTGACACTTTTCTTCTGCACATGTGGTTCACCTTGGGGGTTATAGACCATTCACCCAGATGTCTTGCAATTAATTAGTATCAAGAATGGCCACGCTTAATGTGCACTATTCTGCTTTTATATGTAAAAAGACCTTTGGAAGCTCTCATTTTTCCTCCACTTTACCAATTTGTGCTGCATTGTGTTTGCAACCTAAAATCCTAATAAAAGTAAAGTCTGGTAAACCAAAACCTGGTCAGAACTAAAGACTCTCTTCACCAAAAACAAGCACATATTATGGAAAACAAAACCTGACAATGCAACTCTGTTTACCTCTGAGAATCGAGAATAAAAAGAGAGAAACTGATTATAAGTTTATAGTGACTATGAACCAAACAGATGGCATATTTAGAAATATGTTAAAGCCTTTAAACCAAAACAATGAAAAAAGACACAGCTGGGAAGTGGTTTTTTTATAGTAAAAAAGAAACAGTGTGCTGTAGTTTCATAAAAATGTCGTAAAACAAGTGGTTGAGCAATCTGAATTGATTTTTCCAAGATCACTAGACACAGTTAAAAACACATTTCAGTCCAGTTTTTAGGATCAATTTAGAAAGCATAAAAAAAAGCAACACTGACTGGCCACAAACAAAAAGCAGCAAACGCACACAAAAAAATTGATTAGTCAAGAAAAATGTTGCCTGATCCACAGGGGTAAACAAATACAGTACATTTCATTTTAATTTCATCCCATTTATTAGTTTTAGTCACATTTACTAATTAAATTTTATCAGTTCATCCCAATTTCTTTTCTCCTTTGTACTCATCTAATTTCTACTAGGTTTCATATTTTTGGTGTTTTGATGCATTAAGAAAGTTAAGTATCCTAAATATGCTCAAATCTCTTGCATAATTCATTTACCTTGTGTGATTTTTTTTTAATTAGCCTTTTAAGGTGAAGTCCAGAAACTTGCAACCAGCCATTCATTTCTAAGGAAAAAAAAAAGGTACTTTGAAACCTGGGATAGCTAACTATCCTGGAACCGATGAAGCTGAGATCACTCACAAGCAAATTTAACTGAAAGAAATAAAGGACGACGGGTTTTCTAAAGGTAAATCTTTTTCCAGCCAAGAACAAACTGAAAACCAGTAAAATGGTAGATTTTTCACAAGAAATCCAGCACCAATGCAAAAGGGAAATTTAAGCACAACAACAAATGTTCACAAAGATCTATTAACTGCAAAATCTCTCACTTGCTATGAAATTTATCAGTTTTGACAGCAACACATACATTACACTTGATTTTAAAGGAAACATCAGAACTAATAAACCAAAGATGGCTCAAATGCACATCTATTGAGTCGTCTCAAAAGATGTGAAATAAAATTAAAGGAAGACTAAAGAACAAAAACTGGGAAGTTTTCTGAAAGAAAATAACCAATGAAGCAAAAATTGTTCACCAACACAGAAAAAGTTGATTTTTGTAGATAAATCCAGAGACACAAGAAAGAACTAAACATATAGGTAAACTAGACATACTATGGCCAATCCATGCCTAAATTGTAAGGAAAGCAAAAAATGCCAAGAAAAACTCAGTCTTGGTGAAAATTTTGCACCTATACACCAGAAATGATAAAAAAACAAAAACAAAAAGGAGACTGATCAAAGAACATCAAGCAACCCTGAAGCAATATACACCTGCAAATCCAACAAGCACATTAAGGAAAAAAAAGAAAAGAAAACAACTGAAGAGGAACAATTCATCAGTAAATAACTTTGATACTAGAAATCCAACAATTTGAGAATCAACCAGAAGTAATTGCACTAAAAATCACAGTGTCAGTACTGCTTCCTGTTGCACTCAGACTAGCAGAGAGAGATCATGACAAAACTCAAATCCACTTAACACCCGCCGCCACTGCCTTCCCGTCTGCAGTGGCATTCCTCTCCGCTCTGCAGCCGAGCAGAAGCATTCTGCGAGCGCTGCCGCCGCCGTAGACGCTGGGTGATGCATAGTAAACAGGACGGAGCAGCGGCAGTAATGACTAATCAGACGGAGCTGGAGCTCTTCCAGAGCTGAGAAACTAGTCCAGCAAAAGCAAATCTGGTGAAGTGGACAAGACGAAGACAAGACGCTTTGAAGAAGCAACAGACGAAGTCAAAGCCTTACCTATTGGTCGGATCCAAACCATTAAAGTTAGAAAACCATGAGAACGCAACTCCAAGGATCCAACAGATTTCTTCCAAGATAATTTCAATTTGGTTCAGAGGCTCGAGTCCTGCAGAACGGCACGCATTCGGCTCATTTCCTTCAGCATCACAGGTGCCTCTGACATGCTTCTGCTTTCCTTCAGGGGACGGGGCCGCCTCAGACTGCAACCGTGCCGGGGCAGCGAGCCCGATGACAGTTCCAGAAGTGATATCCCTGATCCTGCAGGGATCTGAGCATCCTTTGAGGTGGGACGATGAAAAAGGAGAAGCGGAAGATCCAGTACACCACAACTGCAAAGCTCTCTCTGTCGCTTAAATCCACCTAATGTGAGCTGGAGCTTGGCAGGAGGCAGGCAGAGGGAAAGAGGTGCTGTTGCATCAACATCTCTCTCAGACTAGTTTTCCCTTCTTCAGGAGAGAAAAGAAGGGAATCAGTGCCAGCATCATCTCCTCCACTCCCAGAGCTCAAGTCTGCACAGGACTGAGTGTGACAAGACGGAGAGAGGAGAGTGTGTGTGCATGCATGAGTGTGTGTGTGAGTACGGAGAGCGGAGAGGCAGGAAACAGGCTGCGAGCGCAAGTGGAGTCACAGAGCAGTGTGAGGGGAGAGGATGCTAAGAGGAGGAGGAAGGTTATAGGGAGAGAGAGAGTGAGAGCATGCACTGTCAGAGACTACATAAACAGCAGCGAGGAGGTGGAGTTTTCCTTTCAGTGAAGAAGGTGGAGGGTGGGGGTAGAGGACCATGATTTGAAGCCTCAAAGAGAGATGGACAGATGCACATTTATGAGCGAGAGGCAGGATGGGGGGAGTGAAACCAGGAGCAAGACAGGAGAGAATAAGAGACAGAGCCAAAATGGAAAAACCATGAACACCTCAAGATTCAAGAGCTTCTTCAGCGGTAGTAACTCTCAGGAGTAGCGACAGTGTTAGACAGTTTTGCCCCACTCTGTTTTCCAGCATTGTCTCACTAACGTTTGGATCTCACCACTGCATTTACATCTGGTTAAAGTGCAAAACCTTCAGTCTTTTGTCAGATGAATTCAGTTTACTTATACGAAGCTATTTAACAACAAATGTTGTGAAATGGCTCCCAAAGCGCTTTACAAAAAAAGTCCTTTCAATTCAGTCACATATATTCCAACTGATTCTTGTCATCAAACAGAGCATTAAACATCGTGGTTCAAGTTGAAACAGTTGTCCATCTATAGAAGCCCAGCAGAGAGCATCAGGTCAATGGTTGGATTTCTATTACAAATGTGCGCAAATCCTTGTCTACATTTCTGCTAATGTCGAAAAAACGCAGTTTTAATGGAAATTGCAGTGTTTCCATCAAACAATTAGTTAAATTAAACATGAAGAAGCTATTTCACGCAAGTCATTAAAAATTATGGCAGTGAAGGATGAAAACGTTACATGAGATATCTTTATAATTCAGCTGTGACGCTGGTGCTCGTCACCATCAGAGGAGACGTCGGCGTCTTTCGCAGGCGTTGGAGTGACAAGCCCCGCCTACTGGTGAGTGGCTACAATATAGAAGAACTACGGATTCAACATATTTGAATGACACACGCATGTTTTATGAACTGTGCAAAGCTGTGAGAGCTCTGGTGGAGCCAGCTGCAGATTGTCCGAAAAACACAAAACAAACCACCATCCTCCTACATCCTGTCGTCGTCTTTGTCGTTTCCACCAGTTGTAACACCCAGCTGTTGCTCACGACTTGTGTGATCCAATGAAAGTGTTTCCACTGCAGTTGTATGAAATACATCTATCTGCCAAAAAAACACCTCATCCTAACACAAAACTTTTTGATTCAAAAACATTTTTGCGAAATTGGTGTGCTTTCATTAAGCAAATTTATTTTCAAAATAAATTGCACAATCATCTGTCTTTGTAACAGCAAACTGTGAAACTGAAAAGTTAGCCAACCTTATCTAAACGGACATCATAGCTACTCAGAGGAACAACACTGGTAGGTTGACTGCAGTTCTTCCAGAACAACAGACAACCATCAAGTCTCCAAATCTTTCTATCTTGACATTTTATAAAAACAAACCTGTTTATATTTGGCATAAATCACATCTACTGAGAAAACAGAGTTTTTGACTTTATTGAATTTTGTTTTGCATCCTCTAAAAAGGCACTGCTGAGTTTTAATAAAAGGTTTACAATTAAGATTTATCTTTTACAAATCAGACTTAAGAATTGTTTTAAATCATTTTTTTTAGCTAGGCATCTGGGAATGAAGAGTTTCTCACAGAATATTGTGTGTCTGAGATCTGGAAGTTGGTACTGTCCTCTTTCTGAAGACACTGAGCGCTCTGATGTAGAGCTTTGTATAACACTTAATATCCATGTTTTGAGCTCATGTTTTCTGAAGTAAAGTTTTTCAAACTTCATAAAGTTCTGCAACGTAAACATTGAAAGATATTTGTTAATTAAAATGTTTTGATTACATTTCTTATTAATTGATTGCTGACTAGCCATGAAAACTTGCATCAAAGGCTGGTTTGGTGTATCCTTCAAATGCCACTTAATCCCAACATTCACTGAGGGTTGAACAGGAAGTTTCGTTCTTGTAACAGTGGCAGAAAAACTGGGAGATAGAGCAGCATATACAAGCATGGTTTCAGAAATAAGTACAGAGAACCCCGGGTATGTGTGGAGGTTAGGGATCACATATGGCCACCAATAGTTCAAATCCACAAATGCTCGAGACCCCCATAAAAACTCTTTTATCCTATTTTAGAAGTTCATTACATCTACATCTACACATCTACAGTCTTCCTCATTTCTGGTCTTGGAGGTTCAGCCAATCAGTGACAAGGAAAATGACTGCAGTTCTAGGATTGGCTGCTTTGTAATCTCTAGTCAAAAGCAAGCTAAGAAGCATTGAACTCAGTTATTCCAGCTGCAATTGATTTATTTTAAATATGAGCTAAAAAAGGTGGAATTTCTGTGAAAAACTTCCGTTCCAAAGAAAAATCTGTAAATGCATGAATACATATACTGAATAGCGAATAGACGTGTTCCTCTAAAATATATAAAAAGTTGAAATCTCAACTTTTTATATATTACATCTGGATTTTTTAGTTTGATTTGGGCTGCACATTGGTGCAGTGGGCAGCACTGTTGCCTTACAGCAAGAAGGTTCTGGGTTCGATTCCTGGCCCGGGGTTTTTCTGCATGGAGTTTGCATGTTCTCCTGTGCATGAGTGGGTTCACTCCGGCTTCCTCCCACAGTATTTCATTAATTAATTTAAAGGATTAAATAAATAAAGCTCTTCAAGAGTTCAAGCTCCACTTTTACTAGAATGTGTTTAGTAATGATGCAGTTACTAGGTGACAGGACGCACAATGACATAAAGAGAGGATAAAGCTGAAGGATTCTGTCAAATTTCTGTTTTTTTAGGACACTGCCCATCTGGTCCTTTTTTATTTGAAGACAGACATAACTAAGAGAAAAAGTTAAGATTAAAGTTTTTTCAGTAAGCGTTCATTGCTGTATCCTTTCCTTACTCTGTATGGTTGAAGTTGCTTGCTTGCTAACTCCACTATACTGGAGTAAAAATCGGAGCTTTCAGTAAACATTTAAATACACATATCAGATGTATGGACGACTACACACAGACAAACACTTGCTTCAAGAGCAAAACTGTGCAGAACGCCTCGCTCACACACGTAATGTATACCTACACACACCTAATTTGCTGAGAGAGCTTTAGCACAAGTGCAATCAATACTTGTTATGAAAATAATATTGGCCCGTTTTTAAAGTGATGGAAAGTGAAGAGAAAGAGTATAAATTCCTCTATTTGCAGAGACACATTCATCAAGATCGTTTTGCCTCCTTTGCCATAGTGGAGCATGCAGCGTGTCTGAGCAGCACATGCAATTATAAAGACATGCTTCTGTAAGCAGCCGTCAATATTAACAGATGGACTCGCAGCCCGCTGCTGAATATCCAGTATGGATCTGCCACAGAAGCCTCGGAGCTTGCCAGGACACAGTTTATGGTCACAGGAAGGGGATAATTACTGGTGACCTTTGCTAATTACTAACCAATGAACTTGTTTGTCCCTATATTTGAGGTACAGTAATGTCTTTTTAAAAATCACCTTTCGTCTTTGGCTACAGAAAGCTAGAGCAAAGACTCGTTTTATAGCTTTTATTTGTCAGTTTCTCCAAGGTTAATCATAAAGTATTCACTGAACAAAATTAGAAGTTGTGCAGCCTTTTTTGTGACTAGTTATTCTTTTTACAGTTTATCATCACACTACAAAAACACAATCTTACCAACTGTTTTTGTCTAGTTTTTTTGTTCAAATATCTTAGTACATTTCAAGACAAAACTAACTTACATGTAGCTTTTCAGCAAGCTAGAAGAGTTTGTTTTAAGAAAATGTCTTTAACATTGATTTAATAAAAAGTACTAGCTCCACTGGCAAATTATTTCACTTATAAGAAGACATTTTTCTCATGTTAAGTGAAGTAATCTGCCAGTGGAAATATTATTTAAAAAAACAATATTAAGGACATATTTTCTTAAAACAAGCTCCTAGATATTGCTAAAATAATAAGTTGTGATGGAATAATTGGTCACAAAAAGGCAGAATCACTTCTAAGATTTTGTGCTTTTGCAACATACTGGACTAAGATTGCAACATTTGTTACATTTTCAGCTAGTGTAGTTTGCTTTAGCACTTCATTAAGTCAAACAACCTCCCTGTCCCCCCACTTGTGGTGACGCTGCACCAAAAACACTGAAGGAAGAGATACAAACACTTCTTAAGCGGACACTGAGCACAACTTCCTTCTTTGTGAATAAAAATGGAGAGGTGTTAGCTGTTGTAGGATTTCTTTGTCTTTGGTAAAAGACCACTTAGACTCCCTGGTTTGTTTTGATTGTATTTACCCAGAATGCCCTGAGCTGTAGTCCACTTCCTGATTTTGGAGCAACTGAACCGCACCAAAGTTCACTTCCGTTGAAGTGAAATTAAGTTCACTTCAACTGCCAAAAACCTGAGCCCTGGTTTTTAGCAGTCTAGAGTTGCTTTTTTTAGTTTGCATTAGAGTTCAATTGTGCATTCACACCTTCCCAAACGAACCGGACTTTCTAGGCAAAGGAGCAAGATTGCAATTAACGCAGCCTAAATAGGGCTGGTGTGAATGTACCCTAAAGTTTAAACAAGAAGCAACAGTTTAATGTCTTTTGAGGCCATCAGTGGCTGGAAAGAGGCTGTTAAAATGCTCATGGACTTATAACAAATCTAAACATTTAACTGCACTTAAACCATCTGATACTTAAATGAGCTCTGCAATAGTTGTCTTTCAAAAACTTCCTCCAATAAAATGACCAGATACTTTCAACAACCCAATGTAATCATATAATGCAACCTTATAACTGAATGTAGTTGCAACTTGATTATCGGTTTCTTGTAAAAACAAATGAATACCGACCTTCCCAACTCATATTGTTTAGCCATTTAGAGTGGAATTAAAGCTTTTGAGGCAGCAGAGGGGAAGCAGCAGTCAAATGCAACACACACCAATGTTAAACCAAAGACAGTCAAAGTGTAAATTAGTCTGCTAATTGCCACAGTTTAGCATTTTTACATTTGGCAGACACACAGGATTCTTCCTAATTGGAATTTTATGTTTCACTGACTTAATGAAACAAACTAATGGCTAAAAATCAGGCAGAGGATCATAATTCATGTACACAAAGCCAAATAAGTTTGAAATGTTTCTTTTTTTTTTTGACAAATCATTTTTATAAGACATCAGTAGCACATAACTTTGTATTTTAAAAACTCCAAAATGTCTGCTCTAATCCCCGGGATAGTTCTGACTGCAGTTGCATAACATATCTTTTTTTGTAATTTTTGTCATTTAACGCCACTTAAAAAGCCATAAATTAGTGGAAATGTTGAAATTGGTTGTCCAGTTTATATTAAGTATATGTCAAAATAAGAAAATAACACTTTTTTTTTGTTTTCTCCATCAGACTGAAATAAAGTGCATATAGCAAGTCATCTGTTGTCTTACAGTCACAATTACTGAAATAGATTCTGGCTGAAAATTTTAGAAACTATTTTTGCTCTGTTTGAAAACCTCATCTTGTTCTCTTAAACCAAACGATTTAATAGATTATTAAACAGTTTTCTCAAACCTTATGTAAAACAACTATGTCATTTAGCACGTAAAGGGCATTGCATTTGCAACAGTGTCTAATTTTGTTTAAATAACCTTGAAGCAGATGGTACATAATATAATTTTTAAGGAAAGTATGGAACATTAAGGCCAAGAACCGAGACTTGATTGGTCGCTGCAGCTTTCCATCTGCCTTTGAAGATGCAACCTATTTAGCCAGAGGTCAGACATCTGACCATTTGACAGATTAGAAAACAGCTTAACACTACAAACACAACTGAGCCAAGGCAGTACTTCTATACAGTCAGACCTTTCAATACACATAGAACTGCAAAACATTGAATGGACCAAAATATCAAAGAGACTTATCAAAATGGAGAGAAAAAAGACATTAGAAAGAATTGATAAAGTTTCAGAGCTATTATTTTCAGAACATTAAACAAGGTTTCAGATGAGGTTATCATGTTTAAAATACATTTCTGTTGCTGTCAAGAAACACAGACAAGCATTTGGACAAACTGTTAGACTAGCTGGAAATAGTTGTGTTAGCTTTGGCTAGCTGAGTGACTAGCTCCGAAATAACGGCACTCAGATTAGCTTTTTTCTGCTGGCTCAAATTCGTGTAGTGGTCAGAGTCATAGTCACATAAAAGTTCGTACTCACATGCATGAGGCATGTAAAAATCTAAACTTTTAGCTTGACTATTAATACTTTCTCAACTTTCTCAAATGTACCTATTGACCAAAACAATGTAAAGGTAAAAAACAAACAAACAAACAAACAAAAAAATAAAAAATTGAAAACATTTTTAATTTTATCAATGGGAAAAAGACCAAAACTTTCAGGACATTTTTAGTCAATTGGAAGGCATGTTGCAATTTCTATGAATATTTTAGTGAAATGCTGCAGCTAAAAAAGAAAAAAAAAATCTGAGCTTCTCTTCAGGTATTAGTATTGTAGAACTAGTGTGTGTCAAGTTTTTCACTGCACTACCAAACATCAGCACTTGTTAGTCACTGGAAAGCTTGTTTTCCTATGATGAGTCCTGGCATTTAGCATGTACACTGAGAGATATTTCCCAGCTTGCTGCCTGTTAGAATAACTGTGAAACATTAGCTGCTAGTTTCTCTTCTGTCAGGATGGATTTGGCATTGGAAAGTTGGCGGTAAAGCAGAAGCAGCATCATCGTGGACCAAACTGAAGCTCTGCTTCTCACTTCAATTTACAGACAAAAATCTATCTGAAAAATACATGCATCTCAAACTTTTACAGTCTCTTTAATGTCTTGGATATACCAAATATGTTATTATTCAAAACGCTTCACTTTTTTCACATTTTGTTACAGCGTTATTCCAGATATTATTAAATTAATCTCAAAATTGTACTCTAGTATTAGGACCATACTAAAGAAAAATAAATGCAGAAAATAAAGTTAAAATAATGAAAATAAGGTTGTACTTGGATGACAAAGTCCTCAAATTAGGAGAGTAAAGTCGTATTACGAGAATAAAGTAGTAATAAACGAGAATAAGTGTAATATAAATCATACAAGTCATAATAATATGACTTTATTCTTGTAATACAACTATTCCCATATTATTTTGACATTATTCTCATAATATTATGACTGTATTCTCTTAATTTTCTTCTGTATTAATTTATTAGTGTGACGCTGATTCTCCACAAATACCTCATTATTATGAATATCAACATTTAGATGTTTCTACAGGTTAGATGGAGTCCAGCTGTGGTGAATACAGTTGATTGGACCTGATTTGATAAGGCACACCTGTCTTTGTCAGGTCCAGGGCAGGTCAGAGGTCAAACACCAAGCATAAAATCAAATTCCCTCAAAACAAAACTTTCTTGAACCTTGTCTTAATAGGGAATTTGTTTTCATAATGTTAGGGAGATTAATATTTGGAGGAAAGCTGTAATATTATAAAATGCTGAAATAGTGAAATCCTGTGAACACTTCCAGATTGTCTGTCTGCAGTTCACAAAAAGTGCAAAGTAAGGATTTTCTCAGTTATGTATTCCACAAGAGGCTGTTTATTATAAAACAGTAAAAGATCTAAGAGGTAATAATTAAGAGAAAATTGAGAGTGGAGAGACACCAGAGAGAAATCGAAGGCAAAAGCTTCAGAAGTGGGTTCGCTGTGGGCGAAGTGTGTGATGTACCAGTAAAAGATGATGACGAATGTTTCATGTCAGCTGCTTACAGCTATGTTCCTTCCACCAACACATCTGGCAAGCTCATCAGTTGTTGCTTTCTGTTGGTTTTTAGCATTAAAGAAACTCTGGCGTGTGAAATTCTAATATATTGTCATGTCCCTACCAAATATCAGCTTCATTGCTGACAATTCTTTTAAAATACATGCAACTGAAGCATGTTTTTTTAGTTCACACTTCAAGTAGGTTAGATTTTCTATGCACATTTAATTAGTAATTTGTGGCTCCTTGTTTTCTTCCTGCATAAATATGACAAGTAACAGCGGCTTATTTATCTGTGCCACGCTTCAAAATGGAAGACACAAGGTTACACGGGATACAAGTAAGGCAGAAGTTTATCTTCATTAAAACACGTAACGGGTACAAGGAAAATTGTCACTCACTGAAACTTTACCATGCGAGTATCTGCAGTCAGAGCAATATTTATAAAAGTTTAAAGGGGTAGCAATACGTAAGATGACTGAACTTTACATCATGTTATAATGTTATTCCCTCATCAAAAATATAACTAGAGTATTGTCTTGATCCTTTCATGCTTGTTTATGAAATTATTTAATCTCCCATGGCAACCGTTCAGCCATTCAGCTCCAAACTCCTGAGTTGACCTAGCACCACCTTCTACATGCAGCTAACAATCTAGAAAAGCTAACCATCTGGTTTGGTAAAACATCTGAATAATAACTAAGGACAATAATTTTAAATGCAGGAAAGTGAAAATGTACACATTCCCACCGCTCAACTTTCAGTTAGGAGTCGGCTGTCTGAGGGTGTCAGCGACAGCTGTCCAGTCAGTAGCACAACAGAAGATTATAATATACTGAGATGAACCAGTTTGAGGTGAAAAGACTGAGGCAGATATTTGAGGTCTAGAAATAAAACCCTAATCCTGCACTGAAAAGAAAACTTCTATTTCATTTTGACTATGTTGCACCTTTGCCAAAAGGATAAATAAAAACAAAAAGTAATGATACTGATTTTGCCCAAACAAATGCAGCTGGCCTAGAGTTATTCCCCTGATTAAGCTGAATTATTCATACATCCTCTACATGCCAGCCTTCATTCTTATAGCACACACCACTGCAGCAGAATCCCCCATCCTGTTTCCTTTTTTTGGACGATTGTGATGAAGTCCTCGCCAGCACCACCTTCATCATCTTCAGCTTCATTGCCGGTTCTGATTAGCTGCCTAATGGTTTCACACGTCATTATGTTCAATCATTGCGGGAGTCCCCATCATCCTGACTGCATCCTGCGGCCACAGCTCGGGCTGAGGAGGGTGAAACTCTGCCCGGCTGTGCTGAAATGAAGGCTCTGCCAGCAAGCCGAGCCCAGACTGATGCTGGCCTTTGCTGGGTTTGTTTGCAAAACTATTACCTTTGAAACAGCAGGTGGAAAGAGCAATGAGGAAAAAATAGATATTCCATGTTCCACAACTTGTAAAATGAAATTCACTGTAATGCAGCACTTTTCAAACATCACAACCTGGATTATTGCCAAGAGCAGTGGTGGCCACTGCTCTTTGCAATGTTCGTTGCGCTAACCCTATGAAACTAATCATAAACATCAGTTCTGCTAACGCTAACAGTATTTAGCAGAAGCTCATATCAAAGCACTAACTGAAGTTTAAATTATATCTGCCCTAAAAAGACTACAGTAATCAAGCAATTTAAACATTGACATTATAACTGACATTTTATGTAAAGCCCCTTGATGTTGACTTTATGTTTATATCTTGTTCTCAATTGTCCATGTTTTGTTTTATTCCTGTAAGTTTCTAGTTTGAAATAAAGTTTTGGAGCATGGTATGGGAAGGAAGAGAAGGTGATTAAGGGAAACAGAACGACTGATCAACTTTTCTTTCCCCTCTTCTAAACAAGAGTATGAATGTAATCGTCTTGCTACTTAAATTCTTAACAGTCAATAACCAAAACTTCAACAAGGATGTTGAACTTTATGAAACTGGCAGTTTACAAAACAGTTTAGTAAATTGGTGCTTCTGAATCTGTCTGGAAAAAGTTGAATGAGTGCGCTAAATGTTTTAATCTTTAATTAAAGTGCCTAAATGAAAAATTAGCTCCACTAATAGTACATTGTAAATGTCCTCACTACCAAATATGCCACAGTCAACCAGTAGAGCACAAAGTGGAAACAACTGGAAACCAGTGAGGTCAGTGGATGCTGAGCTGGGCTTGATTCAGGTCTCCAACTTTCTACAGAATCAATAGCTATAGAACTTTAACATTCATGTGGTCTTCAGGTTAGCTCAAGAACAAAGCATAGAGTTACTTTTTCAAGTTTAGGATTGTTGGACATCACAAGTAGATGAGTTCTCCCCTCCAGTCTGAAGTTTTTTCTCAGGATGAGGCAGTTTTATGGTGATGTTTCATCAGCCTTGTGAGATCAACTGCAGCAGAAGGTGCTTCAGCTGAGCAGCCCATGTGAGCAGGACAGAAATGCATGAAATTATCCAGTCATGTGGGGAGCTGACTCGACTGTCAAGAAGCAAAAAGAAAGCAAAACTCAAAGACAACTCCGTATTACCTTTTTCTTTTCAATTTGGTCTCACATTTTTTTAAAAAAAAGAAAAGAAAAAATGAAAAGAGTAATTCAGATTTTGCTTTGAATGATTAACTTAAATCAACCCATCTTGTGTGATATAAAACAAAGGTAATATTAAAACGCGTGTTTCCTCTCTCTCAAGATTAAAATCTTTGAGAAATCCATGTGTCAAGGTTTTTCCCCCTCCACCCGGCTTCCTGTGCCAGAGAAGTGTCTTTGTTTGACTGAGAGTGGTAGCCTTGTATCGAGGCTTCGCGCTGCACCATCCTTCAGATCTCAATTTTCAAGATTTGTGAGCCAGAAAGTGAAAGAGGGAGAGAGAAGATAATCAGAATGAGGGAGGCAGTGAGACAGAGAGGCAGACACAGAAGATGAAGTGACTATTGTAATTATATTAGGACGTGTGTGTAGAGCAGAATTTTCTTAGTGGTAATTTCTAAGATGTCAGATGAAGGAAGGAGATAAAGCCTTCTCAAACTGAAGCAAAATGACAATTTAACTTCAAATTACTGTTTTAATTATATTTTAATAAAAATACATAGCTTGACTTCAAGCTTTCAGGCAGGTTGAAATGAAATATTCAAGTTTGATTAGAGCTGATATTATTAATCCACTAACTCAGTATCTTGCTCGCAGTACTGTACATTTTTAACATCAGAAGTTAACCCAAGTCAACACAGAATGGAGTTGTGAAACAGGAGTTTTAATGCAATGAAGAAAAAAAATCAACATAAGGAGGAGAATCTTGGCCAAGATTGGCAGCTAACACATCACACCAGGCTAGCAAAAAGTGAACCCAACTTTCCAAAAGTGCATGAGGCCCTTCTGCTGCTTTTGTACGGTTGTATAACGGTGCATCTCTTTGCAGTCATTTTCACATGTGAAAAACAGCAACTTATTTGTATTTAAAGCGACAAGAGGCCCTAAAACAGCTCTTCTGAAAGGAGCTAAAAATAGGGAGAACTGAACAGTTTATAATTTCATTATCTAAGAATTATTTTGTTTAAAAATGTAATGAACATGTTTTGTATAGCACATATATACATATCTTAACTGGTCAAGCTCAGGATAGTGTTAATTTTAATCAGAAGAAGAAGAATTAAAATCTTTTGGCTCGTTTTATTCTCTCTTCTGCCCGGATTCCTTGATGCTGTCACTCTATCAGCTGAATCATAAAGACAAAGACAAACGTTTTCCCAAGTCCAAACATAACAACATTTATTAGACAAACAACTAATGAAACTGACAAAACACAATAAAATCACAAACCGGCATCCAATTCAATATTTACCTCACTCCACAGACATCCACACACCAAGACAAACTTACGGGGAACCATTTCACTGACGCACCGTTCCCTGGAGACAGCATCACGGGTAACCCCGGAGCGATGTGAAGTTAAGGTTCCGGGTCCTATACTTTTAAAGGGAGGGTGTGTTTCCCTTCTCTGCTGTATTCAAATTTAGGGGAGTGTCCTTAGCTAAGTTCATTTAAATCTAGTTGACTATGTTCCAGTAAAAACCTGTTTTTAAGATCAAAGAAGTGTTATTTTCTTTTGAATGAAGACAGATATTTTTTATGACCCTGTCCTGAGAGGAAGCTCTACTCTGTTGACCGGACCAGATTGTTTTACACCAGCTGTTAAATCTTATCAAAGTGGTCAAAAGGTTAAACTCACACACAGAGCCATGACCCCCTGTGAATGCCTGCTCAGTCCACAGAGAAACTAGCTGTGTTCTAAAATATAGAGAACTGCATGCTAAGTTATTTTAATTCAACTTAGTGTAATATGTTTCAATAGAACTATCCTACTTAAGAGATTACGCTAATTGAACCATGGATATAATTTGGAGTGAATTTTCTTATTTAAAACACTATTAATTTTATCTAATATTGAACATATGGTTAGGTTTTTACAACTAGCATATTTTAAATTTAACAATAGGTATGTTTCATTCACTTACACGACCATAAACACCACCATCCAATACAAAAAAAAAAGAAAAAGAAAAAAAAAACTGTCGGCAATTACCCAATAAGATAAACTAGGCATTTAAAAACAGTATTTTTAAAATTGTATCAGGTGGGAAAATAACTCAGAAGTGAATAAACTATTAAAATGACAAAGTAAACTTGAACTTTAGAGAACAGAATGTGATTATGGTATTTTCTCTTACAGTTGTAGCTGGTGTTTATATCTCTCTCTAATCACCATGCTGCTTCAGTGGCTCTCTGAGGCCTATTCTTTCAGAGGTGCATCTGTTTAATAATATAAGACACAAATAATGGTGCCCGCTCAGTTTTTAGATTGTCTCTGCATAAACTGCTTTTGCCTTGTAAAATATATTATTTCAATGCTTTTCTCCACTGTGACCTGCAATTGTAGCTGGAAGAAGTCAGGTCAGTCCTGTTTTTCTTTGGGCATTGCTTCATGCAGACATTGTTGTTTGTCTGTGTCCATGTATTTCAGTGGGGGCCATTGCCTCAGGCTGTGGTGGAAGGTTAGAGGTTAGATGAAGCTGGCTTTTTAAACCCCCAGGATCAACTCTCCAATAACAGCCTCACCGGTTGTCTGTTCGGCTCACTTGTCCAGCCCAGATGGTGCCAAGCTCAGGGATCACTGGGCTTGGCACAGAATTTTACACAAATATGGAGCACACATCCCTGAAGCTACAGCTGCATACTACACCCCTGAGTGACACCTCAGAGGGATCCAAGCATGGCCAACACACTCCAACCAACATGGACCTTAGAAGAGAAAGGACATCGAGCGCTGACTTAGAGAACACTATAGTACTAGATCGAAAAAGAGGATTAAACAGAGTTGTAAACCATTTTTAACCTACTGAAAGTAGTTGGTTATGTTTTATGTATTGACATCATGGGTTAACAGAGACATACTTGGGATTGTTTGATTTCAATGTTGTGGTCATGACTCAGATCTGTCACAATAAAATTTGCTGGATTATAAACTGTCTGAGAAATTATTGCGATACATGATAATAATGTTGTTTTGAGACTATTTTCAAGCGACATATTGATAGTGGCAGAATAACACAAGTTCATCCTCTCAAAGACCAATATACTTTATTTTTGTAGAGAACACTTAGCAATGTCCAAATGAAACCAAAGACAAGATCCATAAAAAAGATATATTTACTGTCTGAATTATAAAAATATGCAGTTATAAGAGATTTTAAAGGAGGTCTCAAGAGGGGGTATTTGTGGGACAAATTCCCACAAATACTATGGATCCACTGTAATGAGTTTAATCGCCATGTGGACTATTAGTCTTAAGGCAGTTTGAAATGCAAAGTCCCATGGCAAGTGTTTGGCTCCAGGTGTTTTCAAATCAAATCTATGTTGGGCTGCAGTTGCCACTAAATACAACTTGTATTAACTAGTATTTTGTTCAGTGATATTGTAGTTATTGTTAGATATTCATGTTGTTTGACACTGTGGTTTCTTAGTTGTGTTTTTTCTCTTTCTGCAGGTGTAGAAGCAGACTGTCCCTCTCTCTTCACTCATATTCTTCTTTCCATTGTTTTTGTAGTCACTACATGTATAATATCCCTCAGAGCATGACATTCTGCTCTGTCATATGTTTCTCATATGTTTTTATTTTACTCTGATTATATGTAGGAAAAAAAATAACTTCTGGAAACAAGGTGAAAAAGACTCAAAATGGAACAAACTTAATGATTTCTACCCAGCTAAAGATACATTTTCTCAGATATTTGAGCAGTAAAGCCCCTTTTCCCCTTAAGCTGCCTCAAAAATCAAAGTTTCTGCCCATCTAGAACAACATTTTCTGCAGACGGGTTCAAAGAGTTGGTTTTGATATACAAAAAAGGATAACCACTATAACAGAAATTGAGATCCAGAGCTTTGGCAGCAAATGAAGAGACGAACTTGTTACAGAGCTATGGATTTAGTGTCTTATCAAATTGTTATAAAAGTTCAAGAATAAAGTTCTAACTTTGTAAGGCCAAAAACTATTTACTTTACTTGATAATCAGGATTGAGTGCAGGAGGTAGTTTCCCTTTGCCAGCATAAGAAGGATTTGTTTGAGAATACTCTTGGGACTTACCAATACTCCAAGAAAAAGCTGAGAAGAAGAATGGCAGACAAGCTTGGAAAGTCTGAAATCTTTTTTTTTCTTTTTTTTAAAATAGAAAATCAAGATGTATTGTTAGGATTTTGTGGCATTTGTGGGATTACGATATTCAGCAAAGGTCTCAGGGTTGGGATTTCTTGAATAAGGGTGTATTTCACATCACTAAACTTCCACTGAAGGTGTAGTTGATATATTTTCATTAAAGCCCAGCATAAAATTAAAAACCTTTGTGCTTCATCTTCTCTGTATTAAACTGATGGGGGGGAAAAATCTTAGTTTCAAAGCTGTGCTCGTACTTTTATACCAACAGACTGAAAAAGTGGCCGACAAAAGCCATAGGAGGAAAAACTAACTCAACCCCCCTTCTCTGACCTCCGTATGAGGAGCTGACACTCTGCTCCACCCCACTGGGAGCAGCTGGAGGGCATTTCTAACAACCTAACCATCTGAGGATTGAGAGCAGAGGACTATTACATGCTGGCACCACCAGCAAGATTTCTGACCTTCGCTTTGAGTACTTTACAGTCTCAGAAGCCTGGCTGGAGAGGGGAAAATCACTGAGGACTCAGTGAACAAAAAGATATATGACAGAGGAGCAAATTGAAAATACAGGGAATACACAGTTCTGGTCAGAGATGTTGCTTTTTCTAGATTCATGCACATGTAATAATTCTAAAAAAAAATAAAAAAGTTAATCCATATAGGTAACATAAATTGTCTTAGTAAAACACTTCATAGTAGAGGTGTATAGGTGGTCGTCATGTAGGAAAGTGACTCAGTAATCACTAAGTAACAAAAACAGACATATAAAGGTTGTCAAATTCAAGACTTTCCCACACTTTTCACAACTTAAATGATCCTTAGAAATTCCACTGTGATGCTACCACTATCAATGCTTAATTACTTCCACTAGTAATTAAGCAAATCTATTGGTGATATAAAGAGAAACAGTAATGAGTGTTATCCACCAGCTGCTGTATTCACCCAGCGCCTCCACAGGTGAGGCCCAGCTTTGCACTGCCTCACCCAACTCACCTTCTATGTATTTGAGTCAAGGGGACAAATTGATTTCCTCCTATTATTTGTTTAGTTCTCATGTAGCCATTTTTACTTGTCAGGATTACACGAGGCACTGTCTCACCTCAAAAAGAGTTTTGCCCACTTTTTACTAAACTGTCACAAATTACTGTCAAACCACTTCCGGTCTTACTGAAACCTAATTTTGATCTATACTCCACACATACCAAAGATAAAGTAGGACGCATTTTGCACCCATGTTGTGTTAAACTGTGTCCGATTCGCTTATCGGGGCTGAGGTGGAGGCTCAGGATGGACTTCCAATCTGTGGAAGTCCGTCCTGTAGCCAGCGGGTTGCCAGTTTGGCTCAGTCGTGTCCTTGGGCAAGACTAGGGCAGTTTCCCTTCTGTTCGTCTGCCCCAGGTCAGCGGTGACTACAATGTAGTGTGAATCAGTGTGTGAATGTGTGTGTGACTGAAGGGAGAGTAATGTGCTTTGGGGTGATAGATAAAGCACTATTCAGGTACAGGCAATTTACAATTACTTTGTTTTGGATCTATATTAAGAGTTTAAGTACTGGGAGGAGTAATTACTGGATGTTAAACAGATAAGTGATTACCATAATAATTGACTACAGCTGTGGGGTGTTACGTTTACTCCCCCTGAACAGGCTTCTTTTAACCCAACTGGAGAAAATTCTAGTTAATGTTAACCATGGAACAGTTTGTTGTTAAACACCATGCGTTTGGCCCTGCAGATGGAGTCACCTGAACAATTTAGAACTTTTTTCTTCTTCTTTCAGCAAGGAAATACAAGTATTGCTTTCTTGGCAACTAATAAACCCAAGAAATAAACTAGTACTGTCTATAGATGGTGAGCCATACATTCATTCTTGCCATTACCCATAAGAAAAACCTCTATGAATATTACATCTGCACTAGGCTGGTTCCATTGCCTCGTCGCTGACAGATGTATTAACTTTTACAGTCAAATAAGAGTTACTGTAGGTAGGGAGCCTGTGGTGTTTGAAAGGAATCTCTGACAGAAATATGTAAAGGTTGGTGTCAAAGAAGGTGAGATATTAGTCCAACCTGAAGCAATCTGTGGTGCTGGGTTCAGCTTGTACCGTGCACTGCTCACTGAACTGAGAAAGGCTCTGTGGAAAAGGGCCAAAAAGGACACAAAAAGCCTTCACTGACCTTCTGGGATTAAATATACTGCGGAAAGAAGAAGCCAAAGATCTTTTTTGTGAATCAGTTAGCTAAGAAGTGATAAAAATGAAGCCTATAAGGAATAAAACTGCCAAACATGCAGCTTTACAACAGTTGGCCTAGGTAAGTAATACTCCCTCTGGTACTGGACAAGCTCAATATATAATTGGAGTGGTGAAATCAGGAGTATAACAAAGATATTTTAAAGCTAAATGTAATAAAAAGTGTCAGAATACGTAGAAAAAGTGAGCGCAAGCCTCACATTAATAAACCAGATTTTCTTCCATTTCTAAAAATAGAAAAACAATATTTCTACATGGTCTCCAGACTTCTTTCAAATACACAGCAATATCAAAGCTGGACCAGTAGAAGGCAATATTGTAGACAACAGATTCTACAGTTAAGGGTGATCTCTTATGCTTCCTTGAAGAGGTTAGGATTGGCCTATGGACTATGCTAAACATGTTCACTACATTTTTTTTAACAAGATCATTCTTAGGTATTAAGATTTTAGTCTGTTTAGTTCTGCCCATTTTGAGCTGTTTACAGAATGAGCTGCTTTGGGTCCTCTTACCACGTTAAATCCATATAAGCTGCTGCTGGCCACGCCCCCAATGCTTACACTTGCATGTGAAGATGGGTGCAGGCCGATGTACAATTCTATAACTGTACATCTTAGAAAAGCAGAAGTAGAGCATCCTCCACAACCAGCAAGAATGCAGCAAGTGTTTTCTGTCACACACACACACACACCTACACACACACACACAC
>NW_006800116.1:848257-860435 GCF_000485575.1 Poecilia formosa
TATATATATTGCTAGGGAGGGGCAGTGCCTGCAGATTTGTGACGATGCATTCGGAAAGTTTTTGCAACTGCTCATTTTCCAGATACCAAAGTCAGGGCATTTTTGAGCGCTTGGGCTGTTTGAGAAGCAGCAGAAACCTTAACGGAAGTACAACAATGTGCAAAATGTGAATTTTGCATAATATGTCCCCCTTAAAGAAAACATGTTCACCCTTACCGCTTCTGTTCTTTGATGTTAGATCCATTTATTTAGCAAGTATTTTAATTATTGCCAAACACCAGAACTTAACCCTGATTTTCTCATTAAACAAAATTATCTTAAACATGTGAATTCAAACTCAGGATAAACGTTAGAACACCTTACACCTTAATTGCAATTACTCACCCATAACTAAATCTGTCTACACATCCACCTGCTGTTTTATTGAACTATTGAAACAATAGCAATATTTCAGAAAAAAAATTGCTACCTCTATTGAAGTAATTCCTTCAATAGAGGTACTCCACACCTGAATCACACCTGAAGCAAATAAATGGTTAATGACCAAACGTCATTAACGTTTGTAAAACTGATTCAGGTGCTGGAGCAGGGATGTATCCAGGACAATGGTACTTGAGAACTGGAGTTACAGATCCCTGATTCAGAGCATCAGACTGATGATTCAGCAAGTACTGCAGTTTGATCTTTTCCACAAGAACATGCATTGACAGCTGACATCAAAATCTGAACAGTTTAACCTTCACATTAGGATTTCTTAACAAAAAACATTTATAAACTTCTTTCCTTCAAACATCTCTGGCTTTGTTTAGCAAAAGTAAATTAGTGTTAGCTGATTTCAGGTTTCCATCTCTTAAAGATGATTTAGAGTATTCAAAATGACCTTTAAAAGATGTTTTTTTTTCTCTTTACAGCTGTGTACCATTCACCGTCTCAGGTTTCTGAATGATGTTTTTCTGTTCCTTAGCAGCTCTTGAAATGGAAATGACATGTTTCCTCTACTCCAAGACCTCTTATCTACTCCACAGTCATATCAGAATTACACATTTTTTTGTCTCCTTTGAACTCTGCTGGAATATGGCATCTCCTTTTCAGTCAATTACAACAAATACACTTGTCGTACACAACAATTTAGCTCTTCAATCCGAGAGCAGAGATTAGGCCAAGACCATCATGTCATCCATTTTCCCTCTGGATTGTTTTGTGAAACAAGGAGCACAGAAAGAAGCTCCCAAAAAAACCCCAAAAAACATAAACCTTTAGAGCAAAGGAAAAGCAGGAAGAAAAAAGGATGTGTTTTTTGACATTTTCAGATTACTTTGCCTGTGTCGATGCAAATACCATATAATTGGGCCAGGTTGTATATCTTGAATATACAACTTACAACACTCTGAATAAATAGACCGTGTCATTTTTATACTAAAGTTTTGTATTTTTTAGCCTAACTTTGACTTAAAATGTGAAATGCACATTTTGCATGTTTTTGTACTTCCGTTTGGATTTCTACTGCTTCTAAAAACAGTAGAAGCAGTAGGGCTTAAATAAACCACACAGCCATTTTTTTGGCAATAAGTTAATGTTTGGTGTCTAGAAAATGACCCGTTTCAAAAACCTTCCAAATGTAATGTGACACATCAGCAGGCACTGCCTCTCACCTGGCAACCCCAGGCAAGTTCAGCCCATCACCTAGTAACCCAAGCTGAGCTCCAGCATGTTTGGTCAGCTGGTTTTACTGCTGTATGCACTGTATGATGGCTGCTGGAAAAAAGACAAGTGTTTTCTTGTTGACTTGTTGAACTTTGAGTTGGGGGCGTGGCCAGCAGCAGCTTATTTAGATTTAAAATGACAGAGGTCCTAATACAGCTTGATCTGAAGATCAAAGTAGAACAGACCAGACTAAAATCTCATTATCTAAGAATTATTTTGCACAAAAATCTAATGAACATGTTTTATATCACCCATAAACCAATCCTAACCTTTACAAGGAAGAATAATGTGTCACCTTTAATATAATTCTAGAGAAAATTCAAGTTTGTAGCTTCTCTATGCCAATAACATTCTGGAACATTTTAGTTAGGACGTTTCAAGGGGCAAGCTGCTGACATTAATGTGTTAGACAAGGAAGAGCAGGCTCACTGAAGGCCAGAAGAATCATGGCCTGTCAGTGAAGGAAAAACAAATGCAGCAGGTAAAAAGCAAGAAGGGCTACATGATAAAAGCTATTGGATACACAAACAACCATAAATTGATTATAGTAATTTGAGTACTTCAGTCACGATCTGACAGGAAGACAGACTCAATTTCATAAACATGCCCACATAATCATCTGCCTAGTAAATTTAATTAGGATGCTGTCAAATAAGGTTGTGTAGATTGGTTGGCTGAAAATAATAGCCAGCTCTCAAACTTTGTTTTCTGGGACTGTTAGGGGATTAGGTTACCACAGCAACAGTTTGTCAGTTGAATGTTGGTGAAACAAACCATAGGGCACATTCACTACTCATCTGAAGTAGCATCTGTGCATACCAAAAGAAAGGGAAATAAGTATTAGACCTGCCTTAGCGCTTACAAGAGTTATATTTTGCAACAATAATAGGATCCTCGTTTAAATATACTTTGAACTGGAATTTCAATATTCCTTCTCAAAACTTAAATTATGTCAGAAAGATAAAAAAGCCTAATAGATAAACTCAACTTTATTTTGCCATATACTCTAAAACTGGATTAACCAATTCAGCAATATTTAACATTATTCATGCAAATGATGATTTTCAACTGCACACTTACATAGACAGCTCAACCTGACAGTTCATCAAGTAACCTTTATTGTTGCATTGGAGTCGTGGTTCAGGGAACAAATTGGACTTTGGTTTTTAGGTTGTATATGTATGTTGAGCTCAAAATTATTTATTTTGAATAATTTTGACAGATTTAGATGTAAAGTTATTTTCAGCTTTATTAATTTTGAAAAAAATTCCATTTAAATTAGACTGGCAATGTATCTTTTTCTGTTCTCAACATTTCATCAAATTAATTTCTTGCCAACATTTTCAGTGGATCCCTGGTATTTGCTGTTTGCAAATACTTAAAACTACCTATTTTAATAGTTCAAAACAGCTAATATATCTTAGTATGCATTAATCTGCACAGTGGAAACCATCTTAACGTTACAGCAGAAACTAACAGTTTTCCTAATTCAGCTGATACAGCAGCTGAATCAGCAGCTGATTGGCTGCTGATTCAGCCAATCAGCACCACGGGAACTAAATGGTGCTCATGTATTGGCTGCTTTCAAACTCCAGCCATTGCACCAAGATATTTCAGCTTCCCAAGCTGCACGCTCTTTAGAATATTTTATATATGCTTTACATAAAAAGTAAACAAAAAAAACATCCATGAAAAGGTTTGCTTACAAATAATCAGGCGCTATTGATTAATATAACAATCCCTGAATAGACAGGCTTCTACTGTATGCCCTTGTCAATCGGTAGAAAAATCTTTGACAGTAAAGAGGAAAATCTAACTTTTTTTAAGTAGTTGAACAACTTTTTAATGTTTCCACTGGTATTTTGAAAACGTATCTTTGACCCTGGAGGGGCTCCTTACCTTCATCTTAATATTTAGCTTCTCTCTATCAGATTAAGGTCCAGACTTTGGTGAGTCCTTTCCGTAATGGACGGAAAGGACTGAAGTCTGAAGAAAATTGATGGTTAAATTGATTTAAACCTCAATTTATTAACTTTGAGTTTAACTGTACCAACTATCAACTTACAAATAAATTTACCAAACAAATTAAAAATGTGCTTAATGTTCAAGCAACAAATCAGAAATCTTAAATTCTTTTCTTTAAAAGGACACAAGAAAATCAAGTTCTTGTGATGGCAAGGAAAGTAAAAATTCACTGCCATTAAGTTCATATCATGCTTCAGTACTACATTTTTCAGATTTTAGTTTGAGTCTAAAGTTTTCCCACAGTGATCCATGTCTGCCCCCTGGAGCAGCTGCAGATGGCTGAGTGTTTCATGAATAAAACATGCCTTTAAGCTGAGACTGATGTGATCCGTCAGGTCAGTCAGACAGATCGAAAGAAAACACCTGCAACCTTGGGTTTGTCTTTGTTGGTTTTCCTATTTCTTTACAAGTGATCAGAAACAAACAGCATTTCACCAGACACCAGTCATCTTCTGACTGCTGAAACGGTTGCCAAGGACACGGTGAAAGTTGTCGGATTTTGGCATGTTTTCCCACCTGCGCACACAAGTCGAATCATGCTTTGTTATTCCTGTCCTACCTCCTGGTCTTTTCTTTTCTTTTTTTTTTTTTTATAGCTGTGAAGTGTTTGAAGGCGTCCGTCTTCCTGAGGTTTAAAGGTCCCCGGTCATTACAGCTTCAGCAGCGGTGACTGGGGCAAAGGCTAGCTCTGCAGCTCGGCATGAGGAGAAGGCAGAGCCAGCTAACTGTCTGAAGTTATCACTATGCTCGAGTGTGCAGACAGAGCGCTCGGCTGGGACTTCATCTGCTTGGATACACAGGAGCCGTAATGGCAATGGGCTATTTTAAGGTGGAGGTTGGCAAAAAGGCCACCAACTGGAAAAAGAGGAGCGACAAGCATTGATCTGAGCAAACTGAAGCTATTCTGTGCTGCTCCTACATGCAAGACACACTTATTTCAAAAGGCTTTTGTGAGTTAGTTTCTCCATTTTCATTGATTATGTAAAGATATAGGATGCAAGAAGCTTTAAAATACAATATTTTATTTCAGAAAGATGGTTTGACCTTGGAAAAAACTAAAATCTTTAATTTGATCACAGTTCACTGGTATGGAAGCTCATTTCTGCCACTGATGTGTGATCTCATAATTATTACTTGGCTAATAGAATATCAGGAAAGAAATTCTTCAAATGCATTAGAAAAATACTTTAGTAATCACAAAGGGAAATTATATCTCCTATGACTCATATTTAATTTCCCTTTGGGTTCAATAAGGTATTTTTAATTTGAACTAATTCAAATTCTTCAAAATGTTATTGTAGATATTGCAACGTAACCTAGAATTTAAGAAATTCTATTATTTTTCTTAAAGACTATACAAAACATATTCATTTCATGTTTTGCACAAAATCATTCTCAGATGATCAGACCTCAGTCTGGTCAAGTTGGCCTTCTTTGAGCTCCTGTCAGGATGATCTGTTTTAGGGCTTCTAGTCACTTTAGATCCAAATAAGCTGCTGCTGGCCACGCCCCCAAACTCAATGTTTACCCTCGCTTGTAAAAATGGCTGCAAACAGATGTGCAATTCTACCGCTGCACATATTTGAAACATTTTATTTATATGATTACTGGTCATTTTTAGAGATTTAAAGTTCATCTAACATTGATATTGTCCATTTCAAATATATGCATCATACATCAAAATATAGGCATTGTTCTCATCTGTCACAGAGTGTATTCCTCACTGCACTACATCAAAGAGTTTTCAGTCAAATCCCCTCGAGTGCAAACCGTCTACTCAAACTTATTCACTGTTTAGTTTGAAATTTTCCTTCAAAACCAAAACTGAAGTTTTTTTTTCTCCTACATAGACATTACTGACAGGAAATGTAGGTGTGGTTACCAGAAGGTTCTGCTACTCACAGTTGCAGCTTTCTTCCAATCATGACTTTGTTTCCCTTGGCACCTAAGAAGCAACCCAGATGAAAATAAGTGAAAAAAAAAATTAAAAATACAGAAAACACAGGAAATACACAACAGCTAAATAAAATCCTTCAAACTGTAACAGCCAACTCATCTGCAAACTTTTCTTTCAGATGTCCAGATTTTTAACTTTCCAGCTGGACGTGACTTTGTGCCTCTAGACTTTATCAAAATGAAAGCAGAGGCCTGTGGAGTCGGGTTTTCGCCTCGGTTCATCATTTCACCCTCCAAGTTTGATTGACTGTGACGTTAAACCTCTTTGATCCGTCGTCTATCAGAAAAATTGTCATCTTGTCAGCCGTAACCCTGGTATCAGAGAAGCTCCTGCGCTCATCTGTAAGGCTCAAACCAAAACCCATCAACAACAAAGGGAAAGGGAAATTGTTCAGGTATTGCAGCAGTGTTGCAGCAAACGTTGCTCTTCAGGAGATTTTTCTTTCCATTCATTGTCTGGCCTTACATCTCTGCTTGACTCTCGTAGTCCAGTGTCCAGTATACCTTATTCTATTTCTGTTGTCTTGAAGAAAAAACCCCACTGAAACGAAACTCAACTTTAAATTCACTTTGTGTGACAACTTTGTGTGCAAAGAATTATCAGATTTATTTATTATGCTTTATTCATTTGCATTCCACAAACCCAAAGTCAGGTAACTTAAGCTTGGTTTCAAAAACCCTCAGATTAAAGGATACTGATTAAGCTTTGTTTTAAACAGGTTAACATGTGTCTATGGGTTTTACAAAACATGTTCATTACAATTTTGCACAAAATCATTCTCAGATATTGAGATTTCACCTGTTCAGTTTTGTCTATGTACCTTTCAGAGTGAGCCATTTTAGGCTCTGTCACTTTTATGCAAACAAGCTGCTGCTAGCCACACCTCCCGAGATGGAGACAATGGCTCCATGAAAGACCTCCAGTTTCTTGAGGTGACACCAACACATTGCCTGGCAATCTACAATTAACATCTACCCTGTCCCCAATTATTACCCCAGTTCCAACAATTTATACCACAATATTTCCCTACACAAGATGGCACCACCACACTCAACAGTAGGAGGCAACAGAGGTTTCTCTACAAATACAAATTTAACAAAACATTCATGTTCACTAAAAAAAAAAAAAAAAAATCTCATGTGTTAAACTAAGTTTCTCTGTGGTTTATCTCAATTTCAGTCTTTTTGTGTTCACTGTCCTTCACTGTGTTTGTATGAGTTCTGCTCTGAAATAGTACAGAGACAGAGAAGTTTGTTCTGCTACACAAAAGTAAAACAAAAATTTCTTTACCCTCAGTTTTGTTTTTTTTTACACATGAAAAGAAACAACTTTAAAAAGAGAAAACATTAATGGCCAAAGGCATAAAGAAATGAAAGGATTAGAATAAAACAGTAGATTAAAAAAAAAAAGAGGCATTATTAAAGCACTAGACTACAATCCTCCCTCTCTGAGTGAACAAACACCCACAGCAGCATCAGAAAGCCTACGGACGTCAGGGTGTATCACAGGCATTCATCACTTCCTTCTGCGTCGCTTTGTAGATAAACATAACAGAGAGTTATTACACAAGAGGAGATTTAAATCTCCAAAAAAGATCTCCTCTCTCCTTGTCGGCATCAATTCTATGCCAGAAATTCATTTACAACAAACACTATCTGGTAAAGACGAATGAGAAAAGTGTAAACATGATGGGGTGTTTGAGAAAAGAAAAAGTTTAGAAAGTTCTTCTGCCAATTGATTTTCTGCCCGTATTGGAAGAAGCAAACAAAAAGTTGGTGTCTTTGCATGCCCCTCTTTTCTCTTTTTGTATTTTCCTCCATTCGCAAAACTCAGGGGACAAAAATGACTGCCACGAAGACAGAGTTAAGACTGTTTGACCTTGATAACAAAACCTGCATTCCTAAATAAATATTCAGTGGCAGTGGAGTGATTCTGCATGCCTTTATTCCTGCGGATAGCACATTATGCACAAGGTGGATGTCACAAGTTTGGGCTAAGTTAATGTCATACTGCAGAGGAGAACTTCTAGGAAGTAATTATGATTTATTATTTGCAGATAACAGAAAATGTTGACATCTCAGTAAATGTAAAAGACCTCTAAGCTTTAGGTAATGTATTTGTCACATGTAGCAACATAAGTTAGAAACCAACAGATAAGTGCAGTTCTTACAGTACTTAGTGTTTAAAATTCCCTTAGTGTCATGCTGTGCAGGGTAGAAGATCAAAATGCAAAACGAGATGACTGTTGGTGAGCAGATGGCATGCATAAATATCCTGAATAAATAAAATGTGCAGCAGAAAATGCAAAAATCCCCCAAAATAAAACCAACCACCAAAAACAAAAAATCCAGCAAAAAGAGGATAGGAAAAACACAAACCCACTGTGGATGAACAGAGGAAGATGCATGCTAGCAGAATTGATTAGGTGAGTGGAAACAGAGGAGTAATCAGTGACAGGTGAGAGCATAGGTAAACGACAGGAGTGGACAAAGAGGACCAAACCCCTAAAACAGACTGGAGCCAGAACAAGAAAGAAAACATGATGCATGCAGCACTTTTCAAAAGTCATTTGAACTTCTTCCCATTTCAAAGTATTACAGACACAAAGCTTCAATTTATTTTATAGGGATTCTAAATCATGATGCATGTCTTTCAAAGTTTCTTTTACAAATAAAAATCTGTGAAGTAGATTTGTATTCAGTCCTCCTGAGTCAATAGTTTGTGCAGTAGAACTACCTTTTTTCTGCAGTTACAGCCACAGGTCCTTTTACATTATCTTCAGTGTTGCCAGAATGGGGTTTTGAAAATGCTGGGATGGAAAAATCAGCTTTGGGCGTACTGTTGAAACTTGACCTGCTTCTCAAAACATTTGATGAGTTTTTAGAAAGTGCTCACAGGAAAATTCTACTGAAATAGCTGTCATTGTCTGACAGAAAACATTTTTTAAAATGCCATGTCCTTACACTTTTTTTCTTATTTTATTTATTTTGAAAGGTCTAGTATTTGTCACAGGTGAAATAATCGATGACCGTCAGTCACCGGTTGGTCAAGTGTCCCTGTGTAGTGTTGTAAAACAGAAATCCCAGTCCAACTTTGCACATCTTGAGAATGTTTGTCCCTTTCTCTTTGAAAAATTGCTCAAGCTCAATCGGACTGAATGGACGTTGTCTGTGAATATCAAGTCTTGTCAAGACTCAATTATATGCAGGATTTTGACATTTTTGGGCTCTTTGATGTTTTGGCTGCATTTGTCTTGGGGAGATGGTAAACATCTGCCTCAGTGTCAAGTCATGATGATGATGCTGCCACTACTATGGTTTACTGTGCTGTGTTTTAGGATTGATGAGAAGTGTTAGTTTTCTGCTCACATGTGTGGTTTTGGATGTTAAGTTTCAGTCTAATCTGACCAAACCACCTTCCATGTTTGCATAAATAAATACATATCTATTGTTTTTGTTGTTTTCCTTGTTGGATTCATTCCAAACACATAATCAAAATGGCAAACAGTCTATTCACTGGGAAAAAAAACAAAAACAAAACAAAACAAAAAAAATATATTATTTTCATCTCAATGACCTGCTTAATTGAAACAGCCAACCAAATGCCTGCTGCTTTAGTAAAACAACTTAGTTGTAGTTTCCTAATAACTTTACCAACTTAACTTCTTAAACACGGTTTAACAAATGTTACCAAATTACAGGAATGGAAGGCCTGCATGCATGTCATTGAAATAATGAACATTTATTGCAGCCCAAGATCTTCAATATATGCATATTGCGTCAAGTGATAAACATTTACATTGACATTTGTAATCTTTGCATACATAGTAATTTATGCACAGTGTTTTTGTACAAAATGTATACTCTTTAATTTCCATTTTTTGTCTAGTTTAATCTGTTCATTCAGTATGTTACTGACTTCTGAAATGTCACTTTGTAAAGCAGAGCTCTTTTTATTGTACCTAATGAACTACTTTGTGTTGTATCAGTATGTGTAGTGTAGACATGTGTATCCTGATACTATGTGATCAAGTGAATGCTTCTCAAAACTTCAGGAAAGTAAACTCAGCACATAAAATATGTAGAACTAAGTTCATATTGTACAATGAATTAGATTAAGAGCAGACTGCAAAGGGCTGTTTGGCTTGAACACTTAAGGGAAAAGAAATTCTAAACGATAAATCTCATTTGCTCTGCTGCTATACCTTACAGGTGCATAATTAAAACATTTGTTTTCTCATATCTGCTCACGCAGGCAAGAGAAACTCATGAGTGTGGTATTACCTAAGTGGAAGTAAGTGAGAGCTTTACCAGCTTATCTACAGCAAGTTCACACTTTTGTTTGTTTTTAATCAATACAAGTAAATCACCTCTTAATTTATCAGAAACACAAAAAGTTTGGAACAAACTTTGCTGCTCTTCTTTTAAGAAGAGTATAATTCAATGAATAAAGTTAATAATTGCTAACCTATTTATTTTTTAGAAACATTTTGGATATTTGTATCTCACCAATCCCATGATATGCATGTCTGTAAATATCTACTTATGAAGATTCACTCTTGTTTAAACACCAAAAAGGGAAGAGAAATATATTTGCCCTGCATTACTGACTGTAATTAACACCAAAACAAACAATACAACATTACAGCAAATTAGGGTAACACTTTGAGGCAAAGTAGCAGTTCCTTAAGAAGAGATTATAGTTGATCAAACTAATAGCCATGAATATTTAAGCCTAAACCTGCTCAGATTTAATTTAGCAGTTTTTCTAGCTATAACAGCAAATCAAATTCATATTAGAATTTGATTCAAATTCTAGTTTGAATCAAATTTAAACTAGAATTTGAATTTTAGTTTACACAACATTTTAGTTTAGACAACGTATCTAGTTCAAACTAGATACGTTGTCTAAAGAGCTTCTCAGTGTCCAGTTTAAAACTGTTAAGTATCAAGTCAAAGTGAATGAACCCAGCATTAACTGATAGTCAAGATAACATATTTAATGAAAAGTAAACAGCTACAAAACTATTGACAACTTATAGTCAAGCTAACAGCTGTTCAAGCTAACAACCATTAAAATCAAGCTTACATTGACCAAGACATCATAACCTCGAGCTAAAGCTTCTAGCTGTCCAAGCTACAATGTAATTTTATTTTCTTGTTTTGGAATTGGGGCCTATTAACTTCAACTGATTTGAAAAGGAGTAGAGTAACTTCATCAACTTCAGCTTAGGCAGCATAACTAAAATGGACAAAACTCAGATTGCTAGGAAACTCTAGTCATTTTTGATCAACAATTCTTACAGAATAACTACGGTTAGTCACTAATGATCAGTTGATGTAAATTAATTAATGCTGCTCCTTTTACTGCTTCTCAAAAAGTCTCTGGCTAAAGTTAGATCACATCCTTTAATCTGTAATCATAATTGGCCTTTAGACAGATCATGATGTGCTGCATTGAACATCCCAAAAATGCAAAGTCACCTCTCAAATCACACAAATCTAAGGACATTCAGGAGGTGTGAGCTGTTGTTAAGAAAGGTACAGCTGAATGCATTACACCTTCACTTCATATTATTTCACCTGTAGCATAACACACACCTGGGAACCTGTAATTCTCATTTCCAGTAACTAGGTAAGGAAGGTTGACAGAGAAGATAGATTCAATGCTCCCTAAGGAAATTTGTCACAGACACATCCAGCCTTTAAATTAATATGAAAATACAAAGCGACACCGCCTTTATTGCCCGCTGACTCACATGCTGCTGTTTTACCATCGTCCATCCGTCAATATACACAGAACAACAAGTTTTTCATTGCAGTAACTGCACTCAGAGGAAGGGTAGTGCTTTCTATTGTCTTCAGGCAAACAAGAGGTGGCAATGAGGGATTGTTCGGCAGGGATTGATGCAAGTTTTAGGAGCATGAACTGATGATTTATGTAATGTGAGAGGAAGTATACCACACTCAGCCTGTGAAAGCAAATCACATCTTTTGTTCTGATGTGACATGATGATAAAGACAGATGGAACCATACCTTGGCTCTTTTTTGACTAAAAAGTACTTTATAGTCTCCTTGGCAGCCTAGATATGTCATAAAATGGCAAAGCTGCTCTGGCTTGATGAAGATACATAATTACCCAACGTCCACCATCAACTTAATTTGATAAAGCTTTGAAAAGCAGGTTCTTTCCATGTGGTTTGTCGCTGCTCTACAATGGAACAACAAAGACACTTCAACTTAAAACATTAGGTTTATGTCAAACTGTGGACTTGATGCTATTTTTACTGTTTTATGAAATTTGTGTATATGGTCAAATACTGTACCCAATTACTATTGCTGACTCAAGCTGCTGTGTGAGTCAACAACAATTAAACTGTAGACTGTTCAGATCTCTAGGAATGTATATTTAATTAACTCGCCATTTTCAATTTTAGTGTTTGAACAACAAAAAAAAAAAAAAAACATTTATTCGGTAACACTTTATTTGAG
>NW_006800116.1:862758-900713 GCF_000485575.1 Poecilia formosa
AACACAACAAAAACAAAAAGCCCCTGTAATTTTGCAATTTCACAATTGCAATGCTTCCATTAAAGAAATGAAATCAAACTCACACGTGAATAAGCTTGTTGAAGTGATAAGTCATTAAAAAAATATCGCAATAACAGGTGTAAACAGTTACATGACATATTGATAATTCAGCCATCAGAGGAGGTTTTCAGGGGGCATTGGATCATCAAGATCCTTGAGAGTGGCTACGAATGCAGCATTTTGGGGAAACTGTAGTCACCAATTTCCCAGGATATTTATGGAGTCAACACGTTTGAATGACAACTTTTTATTAACTGTGCAATCCTGGGGAAGCTAGCTGCACATTGTCCAACAAACTCCAAAACAAGCATTTATCCTCTTACTACTTCCTGTTGTCTTCTTCATCATTTTCGCCATAGAAATTACCTTGTTTTCATTAGGAATTTTGTTATTTCAATTTGCACAATTATATATTTAATGGAAACACAGCTAAAGAGAAAGTTGTAAATGTGCAACAGAAATGTTGTATAAAGGAATACATGAAGTCAAATTGAATTATTTTTGGTAAACTTAATGAAGTACTGAAAACAAAGCAGCGCCGTAAAGAATGTAGAAGAATATATGGGAATGGAGCAGACCTGAGTGAAGCTGTCCGCTCTCCAGACCCCGACGCAGCCGTCAGTTCAAGTCCTGCCTTTGTTGTATGTCTTCATTTTCTCTCACAAGCTGCTTTCCTGTCAGCTTATTTATTTGTGAAATTTATTCACAAATAAATTTGAGTAAACAAACTCCAACGTCAATGAGAGAAAAATAAAAAATACATAAAAAGCTAAATTAGCTAAAGCTAAACTAATAAGAATATATCCTGTAGGAAAGTCAACTGGCTGAGACCCTTTTCTGTTTCCTCTTGCTCTTCTATAAAACAGCTGTGCTAACACTTAGTGGCACACCAAACCGCAGGGTTATTATTTAGTGAGATGTAGTGATAAGTAAAGCCCAACATCATCACATATTGAGATTCTTCAGCATTTTCAATTCCATTTCATCAGGCAACAAGGAAATGAGTTCAGAAAATGCTGTCGCTTTTGTTGTATAACTGCAGAGTTTTTGCTCTGCATTCCAGTTTAGATCCTACAGATTTTACATTTACCTCAACTAATGGAAAATAACCTGGATGTTTAAGCATATGGTTTGCCAAAAAAACAAATCGTCCACGCTGAAAGATGATAACGTATAAAAACATGTTTGTTTGGTCAATGTACTAATACATCATACATTAAATACATCATAAAATAGAACGTTTTGGGCTTTTGTAGACAGGAACCAACTCTGTAGGACAACACTGATGGCTCATTTATTCCACGTTTGTTAAGTTTAATTTGAAGTGAATGAATGTAATTCTATGGGCTCTCTCAACAACAGCATATCTTTAATGTATTGTGGTGCTAAACCGTTCAGTGATTTATAAACTAACAGTATTTTAAAGTCTATTCTCTGAGCTACAAGGAGCCAGTGCAGGGACTCTAAAATGTGGATGATGAGCTCTCTGTTCCCGGTTTTAGTGAGAAAGTGAGCAGCAGCGTTCTGGATCAGCTGCTGCTGATGACCTGAGAATCAACTGAAGCCCCATGTTCTACAACTTCACTATTTCCAACTGTCATTGCAACACTTATGTTCTACGAACATACAACCACCTAAAATATTGAAAAATAAATAAATAAATAAATAAATAAATGTGCAGATTACACAAAGGACTTGATAGGTGAGTTTTAAAGGTGAAAAGATGGTGAAGAAATGAACAGACTCAGTGCAACAGACGAGTCTGTTGGACGGTGCGATCAAAGTCTTTACTGGCGCCATTAATCAGATTCCTCAGGGAAGCATCATCACCAACATCTGCTTGGAGAAAATCAGAGTTTGCACATGAGCCGCCATATGCTGGGCCTGCAGCATCTATGGATGTGTGGCAGCGGTGGTATGGATGGTTGTTTACACTTCTGTATTTGTGAGTTTGTGCATCTGTGTCATTAGTGCAATTAACGGCTCATGTAGAAGAACTGAAGACTCGAATATGTCCCCCGAGTGCTGTGATTATGTTTGTGCTGATGAAGCAGATGCTGCACATGCAAATAACTATGTTTGTTAAATGTGTGCCCTGAAAACATGACAACTTTTTTTTTTACCTTGTTTTTTTTTTTTAAATGAGGTCACAATCAAATCTTCAAGAATACCTGCATTCAGAATCTGAGTACCAGTCATACCTTCCATTTTCAATTTAAAGCAAAAATCAAAAATTTTAACTGATTTTGTGTGTATGTGTGTTATTTGCTTCTGAATTGGATACAAATACATTTAAAATGTCTTGTTTTTCAAATTTTCCATTTCAGTCTTGCATCAAAACAACAAAATGGAAAGAAAAAAAAAAAAAAACAGGCAGCCGAATTTGATTTTGATATTTCATTTCTTGGGTTTATATGACCCGGAAATTGCTCTGCATGCAATTGTGGCAGAGCTGGAACCATACACAAATTTAATTAAGGATTTTCAGCACTGATATGACAAGCAGAAACTTCCTCCACACTGCAGCAGATTAACATCCCACAATGCTCAAAAGAGAGGAGGACAAAGTGAACCAGTTTGACATCAACACACAACGACTCACTGGACTCTGATGCACTGGGAAATATAGCTTTGCAGTAATATTGCCCAGTATACTTTTGTGCTTAATAATGATAATTTAAGCAGCTATTTATTCCTTTATTTACCTGAATAATATTCAGAGTTGAACGTGTTGCACATATCCCCTGGTGTTACTAGATGATCCTCACTTTGGCAGAAAAATGTCCATGTTATGTAAACCCAAGCAATTAAATATTAAAATCAAATTCAAACCTGTGGTCCGCTTTTCTAGTTTGTAGATTTTGGTCCGTGACTACAATGTGAAAATATGAAGAACAAGACATTTTTTTTATTTTTTTTTTAAATCAGATTCAAAAATAAATAAAATAAACAAAAACATTTTTATGGTTTGAATTTTTGTTGTGAATTGAAAATGGAAAAACTAAATGATACAGAATAATATTCAGGCATTATTACTTCATATTTAAATTGGTAAATTTTAAAAGCCAGAAAAGAGATCCCCACCACTAAAAACTGTTAAAAGTAGTTAGGTTATTTTGCATTGTCTGACTTAAATCTAAACTTAAACTTAATCTAAATTAGTAGTCATTTTGCTCTGATCTGTCAAACACTTCCTTCCTCATTGTTGTCAAATATTTCCATTTATTTTCCTTGGATAGCTGCGCTTTCCTTGTAGTTGTTTCAAATCTTACTTAGAAAACACTGACAATGAGAAACTTACCAAATTCTCTCTGGCATCACCAAATTTCTGCTCTGGTGGAGGCAGTATGATGGTGTGGGACAGCATCGCTCTTCATCATCATTTGAGGCAAACTAATGCAGATAAATAGTAGTTTATCTGCATTAGTGGATATTGCCTCTGGTTGACATTTGGCAACCAGTGGCAACATCCACTGTTAGGACTATGTGAGGAAAGTGATGCCATGCCTTCACTAAGGCGGTGACCAGCATGAAGAAGTGTGTGTGTGTCTTGTTACTTTGAAATTTAACATTAAAATCCAATAAAGGACTTCAAACAAGAGCCATTAGCAGAATAAGCATTGGCTGAGAGGCATTGGCTGAGAGAATTTATTATGGGTGCGACCTGCATGCTTAACTCTGCAGCTCAAACCAGATATTCATTTTCCTTACAAAATATGCCACCACTTTAAGAGAAATAAGCAGGCTTTTCGGCAGTGTGAGATTTATTGCCTAAAAGGATTGCTGGAAAAAAGAAATGATCAACCAAACAAAAAAACAAAAACAAGTTGATACATTTTGTGCTTACTTGTAGTTTATGTCTGACCGAATCTTCACCTGGGATGCCTCGATGTCTCACCTCTGCTGCATCCGCAGTTCGCAACTTTCAGTTTCGAAACCATTTCATGGTAATGTTGTCATAATGGGCAGCAAATGAAAAGCTTCTGCAGGAAATTACTCTTCAGGCAAATTAAACTGGGCAACCTTTTAGCCTGAATAGTGCACCAGTTTGAATTATGATGCATTTGCGTCATAGCCTTTCAACGACCTCTTCTTTTTTGCTTTTTCCATCTCTTTTTCATTTTTCCTCACACTGTCTCATTCTTTTTATTTATGTAATTTGCATGGGTGGATTTAAGACATTGGAGATGAGATTTGTAAATTGGAGGTGGCAGCCTGTTGGAAATCTGAATTGTTGTTTCCATCAGCGATTTGATGTTGGAAAATAAATCTAAGGATGTTTTTGGATATTTAGGCGTTTATATTAGGGCTTTCCAAATAATTTGTTGCCTAATTTAACAGTGACTTTAAGTAGAAAAACTTGGCTGTAGCTGTTCTGGTGTATTATTTCACTTCTATTCTAGTTGCATAATTTATATATATATAAAAAAAGTACACTTTATTTCCATTGGTTGAGGGTCTGTTCTGTGTTTTGGGATGGTTGGCTCCAGTGAGGCATAGCAAGTTTATTTATTTATTATAAATTTTATTATAGATTTTGTATGTTAGTACTAACTTTTGTAAGTCAAAGGCTAAACTTTGCATCCTAGAAGATTCAGACTTGTTCAAAATACCCAATGTAAGTAGAATTATATTTTGGAATAAAATGAAAAAGGTATACATTAGTTTTAGTGAAAAAAATAAAAATAAATTCTTTTGGTTAGCTAGAACCAAAAGAGCATGTTCAAGCTAACTGCAGAAAATTAAGAATGATCTTTGTATTCAGTTTTAATTATTGAGTTACATATTTGTTAAAAATAAACCAAACCACTTGAACCTGATCATATTTACACCAATATCAATATAAAAAGTTATGTGTCCAGAGATATAGAGAGCATTAACTTTAACCTTTTCAGGAACTTTGAAACTTTTACATCCATAGCTAATATTTGAGAGGCAGACTAATTAAAATGACTTATCAAAATGTGTAGAAAGATGTCTTACACATTAGACAACAAAGATTGGAAAGCAATGAAGCTATGCTAAGGTTAGCATTAGCCTATTTTTGCTAAACCTTGTATTCAAAGGCAGTCACTAATTTTTGGACTTTTTGAAATTTTCAATATTAAAAGTAGTTTACAGAGAGATTGTTAGAAAAGGCTGTAACTCCATCCATCCATCCATCCATCCATCCATCCATCCATCCATCCATCCATCCATCCATCCATCCATCCATCCATCCATCCATCCATCCATCCAACCAACCATCCATCCATCCATCCCTCACTCACTCAACCACCCTGGACAGGTCGCCAGTCTGTCGCAGTTATTTATGTTATAAAAACTGAAATTATGTTAAGGCTCGAGTATTTATGACATTAGAGCATGATAATGCTAGCTAATTAGTCTGAATTATTCAATTACATCAAGAGGCAGAATAAAGTAGATAACGTTGATTGTGCATATCTCCAAAACATATTTAAGATTGTTCACCGTGTAACAAAAACAGAATAATTTTTTTATAGCTTAGTGATAAGTAGGAGTTATTTAACACCTCTAATCTAATTTGTACATCACATTTAAATGTGCCTCTATCTGAGTTTTGGTCTTATTAAGGTGCTCATCATGTCAAATCATTTAACTGTGTAAGCAGATATATAACAAATGAGATGTTTCTTTGAGATCATTAACAGACAGTGTGGATCATCATTATGTGTCTGGAGAATTACCATTTTAATTTAAAATACATCAGTTTGCTGTTTAATGCACACTTTAATTTCTTCCATAGGCACTCATAGCAGATGTGTCCAACATTAAAATTCTGATTCTGATCTCATATTTAATAAATATGTTTTAAAGCTGAAATGCTGTTAAAGCCCTGATGATATCCACGCTCATTAATGGGGTACTAAAGCAGGCTTGCACATACTGGTTTTTGTTTCCAGCTTGTTCCAGCTGAAATAATTTCCAAAACACAATTCTTCCCTTCTTTCTTCCTGCTGGGCTTTAATTTACTATAATTTTCCAATCTGTCACTCTTGCTGTTCTGTGATAACACTCTATATGGTTCTGTCAGTCCAATGAAAAAGATGAATTATTTTTTCTGAAATGAGTAATGTCCCAAAATTAACAAACTTCTGTAACTTTTCATCTGACTGAGCAGAACTTGTTGCTGCCTCCGTCCTGATCCATAATCCTCCTCGGCATCGTGACCTCCACTCCTCATCCTGCTCAGACTCTGTCAATAACTGATTTGACCTTTCATGTGAGCAATTAACCCAGACTATTAGCTCTGATTAAATGTTTATCGAACCTTCTGGAAAACAGAGCCCTGTGGGAAAACTATAAAGAGGTATGAATATTTATCTGTAGCATGAGCAAAGAGATCTGTCATCACATGGAGATGGTTTCTCTGCTGAATCTGTTTGATGCAATTATGTCTGCATTGATTTGCCGTATTGACAGGCCTGCAGTAACAACTAGGGCTAAATTACAGAGGCTAATTAATATCTGTAGGTTGAAAAATATGCCAATATGCAATGATACAGTTTACAAGGAATTATTTTAATCTCAGCCGATTTACTCTGCAGAGAAAAAGTATTTTCCCCACGCAGATTTGTTCTGTTTTTGCTTTTCCCACACAAAAAATGTCATACGTAAAATGCAAAGCAGCTTTCAAATGATTTCATTAATTATGTGTAAAAGCCTTGTGAATAAGTTATTGTAGCCCCCTCTGGTTAATTACAAGGAGGTACATTATGATAATGATTATGATAAAACAGCTTTAAATTTCACAAGCTAAACCCAGGCCTCATAACTACCAGACATGAAGAATCAGATCACTTTTAACTTGTTTGACAACATGAAGTAGGCTGAAACATATAAGACTATCAAATTAGGCTCAAGAATATTGTTCTCAAAACAGGCTTGTTGGTGTAGAAAAATATAAACCTGATGTTTAAGTTACATGAAACCTTTTTCTTTAAAATTGCCCTTGCAGTAACCCCATAAACACATCCCAAACAAAAAATGGTTTGACCGTCAACGCAACTTCTGACTTTGAGTTAATTAAGCCGTTCTAGTAGAGTGGAAGCCTCAATCTGTCCCTCTGCTGTGGGTCAGCCTCCATCACTTTGATATAAAGCGGCACAATGATCCAAAACACATCAGCTAAAGTCAAACTCCACCTCAGAATGGCTAAAAAAATCCAGCCTTTCTGTTTCGGTAAGCTGTAGCCAAAGTCTTGGCCTCAAAAACCTCCCAATGTCTCTCTCTATTTTACAAAGAGTGCTGGGACAAAACTCTTCCAAAGTGACTTAAAAGACTCATTGACAGTAATCCTGATGGTCGTTACTGCTTCCAAAAGTCACACATCTGGTTATTAGATTTAGAGGCGATTGCTTTTTCACATTGGCTTAGATAGCAATTCCCCTTTAAGGTAACCTGTTAAGCATATTTTTAGATTTTAGTCTGCTCAGTTCTTCCTACTTTAAGCTCCTTTCAGAAGGAGATCTTTTAGGGCCTCTTGTTCCTTTAAATCCAAATAATTGGAAAGGGCCTCTTGTCCCTTTAAATCCAAATACAATGTTTACATTCGCCTGTGAAAATAGTCGCAGATGCGCAATTATGCAACTGTACATCTTTGAAAAGCAAAAGTAAAGTCTCCTGCACAATCAACAAGGATGCAGTAAGAGGTTTCTGGATAGTAAGTCAACAACAAAACACTCATCTTTTCCAGTAGCCATTGTACAGGCAATATAGCGGTAAAACCAGCTGACCAAATATGATGGAGCTCCACTTGGGTTGCCGGGTAACAGGCAGTTTGCTGGGGTTGCTATGTGAGGGGTCTGCCAAAATTTTGACATTATATTCCAAACATTTTTTAAAAGGGTTTCCCAGACACCAAAAACATTAAGTTATTGTCAAAAATCGTCTTGGTTGTTTTTTTTTAAGTGTTTGGTCTGTAGAAAACCAAATGGAAGCACAAAAACATGAAAGATGTGAATTTTGCATAACACATTCCCTCTAATAAATCATCTATAAACCACATTTTGCATTCACCTATAAGAATTGATATAAAAATATGTTTGTTCTGAAACACTTAAGATTGATGTAAAAACCAAAAACAGAGGCTGTAAAACAGCAAAAACTTTTTCAGTTTCTTTTGTACATTTCTCTCTACCCCTCCCTCTCTGCTGTGTTACTGCATTCAGTCTTCTAATTTAGTCCACCATTTTCCATTTTCCCTCGCTCTATCATTATACGTTTGTAGCCTGAAGTGCTCATTTTTTGTCCTTTAAAGAGAGGCCACATTGGCTCAATTAGATGGACACTTTCATCTGATGCGAGGCGGAGACATTGATAGTTTCTGCAGAGATTGCATGCTTTATCATTATAGGAGCACTACTGAAAACCATATTTTCTTCCTCTTCTCCCCAGCGGCTGCGGCAGCTTAAACGGGACATGCTGTATTATGTACCAACTCGGTTTAATTTCAGCAAACAGCATTTAGGCAGTGCAGCTGTGATTGGAGCTGTCAGTCACTTCTAAGCTGGTTGGAAGAGAGAGGAATGTGGAGAATAAAAATTCTTAAACAGCCACAGTCATCCAGCTGGTAGTAGGAGTTGTTCAAGAACATTTCCCAGCATGCACTAATTTGAACAACTTTCAATTTCATGACTAAAACTCCTTATAGACAATTTAGGCAAATTGAAACGAAAGTCATTTTGGAAGTTTGCAATCATTCTAATCTCTGGCTAAGCTTCAGTTGGATTCCTTTTGTTAGATGTGCAGGGTCTTTGAAACTCATCATCGCACACTACTTGACGTTCACCCTTACACAATGAGAACGATGTCGGCCAGGCTCTTGTTAATGAAATGCATTTAAACTTTGATGGTATGCATAATTACGGAGCCCCGTGTTGTGTGTGCCTGGTAAGAACCTTGAAAATGGACAAAAGGAAAATCTGTTCCTGTCCTTCCAAAAGGAATCTGAGTCCCCACATTCCAACACAAAGGCATCAGCTCCATGACATACAGGCTCTGCTTTGATGTTGGTGCAATCTGTGCAACACTGTGTTGTTTCCATTTGCAAGAATTAAGCAAATATGGAAAAATGTCTTCATATTTGACACCAGGAAAATCTGTTCCTGTACACACAAGATTTAATTCATTACAATCAAAATTGTATAAATACAGGCTCCAACACAGGAAAATGTGTCTAAATGACTCATAACATGTGGAACTTCAACCACTTAACCATCAACAATATTTAGACCAAGGGGAGAAAATGGATATTAATGGATTGGATCCTGGATTGGATGCTTTGGAATTGCCAGCCAATATTCTGTCAAAAAGCACGCATTTCAGTATCTCAAGATTAATTTTCTTTCAAATATTTCAGATATACTTAATGGAAAAAAATATGCAAATTTGCAGAGTTACATTTCACAGAACAATCTGATGATGTGAATCTGCAAATACTGAAAATAATGAATCAAGGAAAATACAAAATAAAAGTAAAATATCAGACAAAGTCTTTAGAATCATAAAAGACCAACAGGTCAACTAGGAAACTCTCCCAACAAAGCAGATTTTAATAGGACCTCATCCCAATCTGAAGTTATTAGGGGGAAAGAAAGAAAGAAATTAAGAAAAAAAAAAGATTCAAAACCAAATCTAAACCCAAAACCCAAACAGCGTCCTGTGGTTTATGACTAGATAGGATCTGTTGATACAAATACTCTGATCTCTGTTTCCCAAAATACTCCAGACCTGGGAATACTTCATGTCTTCATACTGTAAAGAAGCATTCCTCTAACTGCGTTGCATTGAGGCATTCTGAAACACCAGTGATCAGACTAAAACAGATGGGCTTGCCAGCTAAGGCCTCTCCAGCCAGTTTGCTTGTGTGTTTGAAATTATTTGGGGAGGAGAAAGGACCAGTGAGAAAGATCCACAGTGGCAGTGGGCCTGAGCCGGGCGTCCCCAGCCACCCACCACGTTGCAAAGCAGTAAACAGATATGACAGCTCTCGGCAAGACGGGGCCCTCAGTCGCAGATTTCCATCTCCCCAGGCGAGCTCTGTCCTGCCGGCTCACCTCACTGTGTTTGCTCAAAGAAAAGCCCCGGCAGCTCAGCTTAACACCAGAGGAAAGCTTAATATAATTCCCCCACTTTCACAGATCTCATCTTCTTAAATCTCTGCTAAGTGGGAAGAGGAGGGAGTGGAGAAACATGCCAGTCAGAGTTCCTCTTTTCCGTGAATCTCACCCTCCCCTTCTTTCTCCTTCGTGTGTCTACAGTAATGAGCAGAGCAGTGCAGAGGTTTTAGCTCCTCTTCCTCTTCTTCCTACTCTTCCCTTTTGCTCAGACCTAGCCTTTCTGGGAGAGGAGGGAAGCAGAAAGCTGTTTACTCAGTTTTCACTCTCATTATCTGCAGCAGCGAAGGTCAGTCTGTCGATACACCCGGGCGTGCTGCTCTTTAAGACAACGGGTCTTTCAGAGGTAGTGAGTAAAATCATCAAAAATTAGGAGCACTTCTGCCGTAATTGTTAATGTCAAGCTGAGAGCTCAGCAGGTCGTCTGGCTGTAAAGGTGCTGGGGTTGAAACGCCATGGAAATGAAAGGGTAGGAATACGTTCTAAAAAGATACTCAACCGCAATTGGTATCGCTTAACATTTTTCCCCCCAAAATATCAACTTTTGCATATTTATGACAAGACAGTAGTCAGCGGTATTTTAAATGTGATTATATCCAGATTATATCCAGAGGCACACATAAATAGAACCTTCAAGAAAACAACTGTGTGCTTAAATATTATTTTATCAATCAACGCAGTTTTTATCTATATAAGGCCAATCAGTCAGTCCCTCCAGTTTTTTTGCGAAAATTCACTCAAAAATCAACACATGCACATTCTTTTTATTGAATTCGAAATAATATGAATATAGACTGTTGAGAAAATAAATTTAAAATAAGCTAGTTTTAAAACTTAACATGTCTTGATTCAAATGGCCTAATTGTGGTTTGAAATCAGAATGTATTCTGACTTTTTGACCTTTATGTTACCTGTAGTTCCAGCAGATGGTTTGCTAGGATTGTTTGAACTGCCTTTTGTCTGTGTGGGAAAACAATACAGTGGAAGTTCCAGTTTTTCACACACATCTGTGAAAAGCCGTAAACACGGCAGGGGATTCTGGCTTGAGAGAGGGTCAGAGATAGCTCCTGGTTGGATGAGCAAAGATACGCCTTATTTGAATAAATTAAAGAAAAGAAGATAAAACTTTCTACACAGAAGTAACAAATCAGATTTGCTCTTGCAACTCTCCAAAAGATGTCTTTGGACGTCTTTGCTTTCTTTCCTTCTTTTCCAAGTCTGTCAGGTAAATGAATGTATGTCTCCGTTGTTCTGCAGTTTCTGTGTAAGTTTATACATTGTCTTATATTGGATTAAACTCTGTAATCCTGTGATGTCAACACGCATTGTTGTTTTCCTTGTGGCTACACGCGGCCCGCCGAGAGGACCTGGGATCCAGAGGAAGAGAGAGAGCCAGACTTTTTCCAAAGTTAACTATTTTAGATATTCTTCCTTAACAAGGCTCAAACATACTAAAATATGCCTAAATGTCTCCACACAAGTTGCACCTCAACTGTTTAGCCAAAAAAAAAAAAATCTTTAGGCTAATCAGTGCCAGGGAAAAGGAATGGTGCTTCTGGATTGGCTGCTTTGCAAAGATCAGCCAATAGCATGTCAAGTAGCATTGCAGCTGTGCATTTCAGCCATTTCACAACATTGTCTACAATCACTTTGCAAAAGAAGTCATTTTAATTAAATCACATATAAATTCCAACTGGTCAGATACCAAACAATACATTTAGCTGAGAAAACTAGTCAATAGGTGAAACATTTCTATCTAAGGAAACCCAGCAGATTTCATGCCTCACTGACTGTACAGCAGCCCCTCATGCTTTGCACATATTTTCCATAAATAATCTGGAGTCATGTTTCACAAAAACATCCATGGTGTATGTGGGGTTCAAGTGTAGTCTGATCGTCAAAGAAATGGGATTTCTAAATAAATAGAAAAAGAGAGAGTGATTACTAAATATGACACATTTCCTAAATGTTTGGAGTTTATTGTTTTCTACTTATATCCAGAAAACAAAATATTGTGGATTGAGCAACAATTACTGGATTTGGCTCATTCTTTCTTCAAATATGCTCATGTAATTATCCAACTTTAATGAATTATTGTTCCCAAGTCTGTTTCTGAGTAAAAGTGTCTTGATGTTTGCTTAGAAGTGAAAGTGAAAGCAAAGAGCGTGGTTAATAAAAAAAAATATTTTTTGAAAGTACTCTGTACATTTATCTGTTTTTTTTTTCTGGTTCTGCAATTAATATAAAAAAATTAAAATAAAATCTCAGTTGGGCATTTGACTGAGATGCCCAACTCAGTCAACTCAGCTTTCTGAAGCCACTCTGGCTCATTATAGCAAGACAAATAAATGTGTTGAGGGTGAAGTGTCTGATGTGGAACTGTTCAGCTAATGTTTAAGAGTACGTTCAGATCCCAGCAGGTCAACATTGTGCCGTGTCTAAATGTCAGCGTCATTTAGTTCTCCAGCGTCCTCCCGTCTTTCCGCGTCTCCCTCTCTGGTTCGCTGTCGCTGCCTCGCCGAAAGGTCACCTGCTCAGGAGGATCAGGGGCCGCCTCGGCCTGATCTCTTCATGATGGAGCTGACACTCGAAGCACATCAGTAAATATGTACTCCGGCTGCTGAGTCCCGACCTCCTGCACGCCTTACTCGCTATGAAAAAGGTGGAGTAGCTCTCATACCATAGACTTCATCTTGTCAAACTCAAAAAAGGGCTGTGCGGAATCAGAGGAACACTGGAGAGCTTCTCTTCAAAGTAACCGAGGGCGTGAGATGAATCGTTTACTCTCAGCACTGCTTGCAGAAAAAAAGAAAAATGACCAGGATTCTCATTCTCCATTTTGTTTGCCTTTATGCTAGGCTAATATTTGCCAGGGAGTGGATTTACTTGGGTAAATGGTTCTGTGTTCAGTTAGATTGAGCTGGACCGACTATGCTTTTGTTTATGGCTGCAAGATGAGTTTTATTTTGAATTAAAATGAACTAAAATGAATAAATGATGAATCCAACATTTTATATTTTAAAGTAGTAACTTGTTTTTTCTTTCCTCACCTGAACCAGACAACTTTTCCTTTTTAATGTCCTTTATGAGAAGCAAAATTAGGCTTTTCCCCCAACTTCTTCAAATTTAGACAGGAAAGTCCATATGATGAGGTTATGGTTTGGCAAGTTTCTGATGGACAACTCATATTTTAAGGTAACATTTTAAGGAAAAATTAACTTTTCTTGTATGGCTTCATGGAAATATGAAAAATCAGCCAATATGTCAGTAAGAGAACTGTGGAGCTCCACACCTTTAGTCCATTGTGGAGTACGATTTTGGATGTCTGAAGGTGAAATGTCCTTCTGTTCAAGCAGTTTTATGGAACTGAACGAAGTAAAGATAATGGGAATCCCCAATTCAAGAAGAAGACGGGTTCTTTGTCCCTGAGATTAATGTGTATCAGTGCAAACTGTGGAAATTATCCCCAGAACTAAAGGAAACAAGGAGAAAAATGAGGAATAAAACTGGTTAGTCTTAATTCTCAGAGAAACAACTCAAATGCTGACATGGACTGAAAGGAGAGGAAAAGGCCATATTGACAAGCACAAAATAAACAACCAGTTTATAGTTTGAAAATGCAACCAGGGACAACTATCTTAGTTATTGAAGACATGTCCTACGGTCTGATAAAACATACTGACGTGAGAGATGCTGCATATTTTGGCACCAATCCTCTACCAAATTCATACACGGCTAGTATGTGGATCCATCCATCCATTTTCTGAACACCCTTGTCCCTCAGTGGGGTTGGGAGGGGTGCTGGTGCCTATCTCCAGCTAACGTTCCGGGCAAGAGGCGGGGTACATCCTGGACAGGTCGCCAGTCTGTCGTGGGGCAACACAGACACACAACCATGCGTGCACACACACACACACCTAGGGGCAATTTAGACAGACCAATTAACCTAACAGTCATGTTTTTTGGACTGTGGGAGGAAACCGGAGTACCTGGAGAAAACCCACGCATGCACAGGGAGAACATGCAAACTCCATGCAGAAAGACCAGGGCCGGGAATCGAACCCAGAACCTTCTTGCTGCACGGCAACAGCTCTACCAACTGCGCCACTGTGCAGCCCTAGTATGTGGATACCAATACTAATATTATTAGTTAAGTTTGATACATCCAGCTTCTGATATATTTTTTCTTTAAATTATATCGTTAAACCTCAGAAAGAATTTGAACGTTTATGCATGTCTGTGAACAAAATACTTTCATAACATTTTAAGATAAACAGAAACAAAACAATAGCATGTGTTTTCTAAATAAACAAAGTGCAAAGATTTATCATTTGAGATAATATTGAAACAAAATCTTTCTTTGAGGTAGAGTTAAGAAACTACAGCAATAAAATAAAATTTTGTAAGGGAACCTGAAACTGAAGTATCAATCTGATACAGACACTGACTGTATTGATAATATCGATAGTTTGCATCAATCCGCCCTCCTCTAACAACGAGATGCTTGGCATTATGAGAACACCAAGTACAGAGGAGATACAAAATAAACAAGATTACATTTTTGCAAAGAAACTCAGAAAGAGATTCTTAGATTACACACAAGTAAAACTCAAAAATTTGTTCAAAAAACTCAGAACTCAAATACTTTTGACCTATGAAACGTAGAAATATCCACGTTTTTTTCTCAAAATTTTCTGAGATTACTCTCAAAATGTCAGGTTTTTGGCAGATTTTTTTTTTTCTATCTACAATGGTGCTAATATGCTGAAGCAGATCAAAAACATGCTAGTCAGATTTAAAGGGCGCTTTAAATATACTTTGGAAATATGTGTAATCCTTCAAATTTGAAAAAAGTGACAGTCTTATTATTCTGGTATTCACCAAAAATGATTTTGATAATCCTAACTGACCTGAAGCAGGAAAAGTTTAGTCACATTTAATATGAGACTAAGTAAAAATGTGCCTGAAATTCATCATACTTACTTAAGCAGCACGTTCAGAACATTAATTCTGATATAAGTAGCTCAAATTGCTGCATTTGGGTCAAAGTGATCAAAAATGTAAATGAAAATCAAAATTAATAATTATTAATAAGTAAAAACGTTTCCACCAGCTTGGTTGGAGCACTCAGTTAGGGCTGAATACTTATTACACGAATGCATTTTTCAATTAATGCCAGAGTTAAAGTAGTCCTCAGTGCCCTGAGGGACACCAGACACATTTTACACGCTCTTGGTTCGGTGTGACCACTCAGCTCTGCAACATGCTGCTTTTCATAAATAAAATGCTTTCACCTTGTAAATCCTGTCTTTAATGAGCAACCCGCCTCCTCTCTAACCCATTACCATTTGAATGGTCATATTGCTCATGATATGCAGAGTTTGGAGTGCCGGTTTATATACTTTACACACAAGAAATGTTTTAAGAATCAAACATGCAAATGAGAAATTAGCTGATAATGATCTTACCTGCTTTATGGATGCAATTTACAAAAGTATCTGGTTATAAAACTCATGAGGAAAACTACAGCAGCTCAGGAGGGACACTGAAAGCCTAAAGCATGAATCATTATTTATAAAAAGGGCCCGTGTCTTATGTGCATTAGTGTCGAATACAAAGTGTGCTGCTCTGTTTCTCCTCAGGCAGCGTATGAATATAAATGATGGCATTTTATTCTGTAAGAATCCAGGCACGAGCTCGGCGCTCACTCAGACACTCACATTATGTAGCTGTCTGCACAAAGCCAACAAGCAGCACAGAGAGACGGATGTTAAAAAAACGCCTCATGAGCTTTAAAAAAAAAAAACATCCAGAGTGCGTGGTGTGTGGGTGTGTACGTGTGTTTGTGACAGAGGGTCGTGCTGGTTTTGGTGTGGATCTGAGTGGAGTTGTGTGTTTGAGACGCTGCAGATGTGTGATGGTCTGGAGGAGGAAGCAGGAAGTCATGTTTGTTCACAGGAATCCTGTAACTTCTGGAAAAGTCACAGACTGTCTGGGATGACTTTTAGGCATGTATGATGTTGAAAAACAAGATTTTCAGCTGTTATCCCGTCCGTGAGTTGTTTCCGTCAGTTTGTCCGTCCAATCATCCAACATTGATCCACTCATCCAATTGTTCGTCTATCTGTCCATCATTTAGACTAACCGCTGATGAAATAGCTCCTTTAAATAATTCAAACACAAACTTTCATATTCATGATGCATAATTAATTAACTTAAATTTTATATCAATAAACAACCTGTATTGAAATATCTGCTAATTTGGGTCTAAAATATGAACAATCCAACAGCTCAAAAACAGCCAATTTAACCAATGTTATTACTTTATACTCGGCTTCAATGCATGATGATCTTTCCCTGTGTCTTCTGAAACTCAGAGGGTTTCAGAGTTTCTCTTTATAACTGCAGTTTAGGAGTCAGATAATGATCTACTACATTAAGCCGGGTTCAAACCGAATGAGTTATTGCAGATAAAAAACCTTTGTCATGATCTTCATCTATCATTCAAAGATCTTTGTTTGGTAGCTGTTTAGTATTTCCAGCAAACCAAGGATTACTCACCAACTCTTTTTTTTAACTATTCAAAGATATCATTGTTTAATTGTCAAACCTAATACCTGCTGACGTATCAAACCTCATTTGAATCGTTGTGATTACAAAAATAGGTTTTCTATAGGTTTGTTTGAACATCCTTGTGATGCACTCCAGCTCAATAAAATATTTTTACTCTTCTTATGAATGCCCTGAGCTTCAAAAGTACCATCAGAAAACCCACTTCATTAATTTGTCCAAAGGCCTTTAAAGAACTGACTAAAACCTGCAGCTGCATCACTTTTTTGTACGAGTCGAGAAAAGTGCTGGATATCCTTTGATGTTTCCTTTCATCTTTTGTCCCTTTTCTTTACAGGGACTTTAAAAAAGGTTTTGGGCAAATACCTTAATACAGATCACCAAGGAACAAAAGGATGTTGATAATAAAGCTCAGATTAAAATTAGTCCCTCGCTGTGATGTGTAGGACATAAGATCGGCTAGTCTATTAAGTATTGGCACATTTTAGATGTGTTATGATTGCACAAAGCTGTAGAACCCGGGAAATTTCTCTTGACCCTTTAAGTCTGATTGGACACATGAATCAGGGTCCAATCAGACTTCAGGGGAAGACATTTTATCTCAGGAAAGAGTAGAGGAACAAAGTGGGAACAAAGTTTCAAAATCTACAACAAGAATCCATTTCATCATCTGCAAACAGCATTTTGCTGTTTGCAGCAAAATGCAAACAGCAAATTTAAGCCCAATCATCAATGAAAATCAGATGGCTTTACACCAGTTCTATTCTCATAAATTAGTAATAAAGTAACATTAACCCAACCTCAGGCAAATGCGTAATTTTTACAAATGTTAAATAAAGCCAGATTTACCAGTAATATAATGAAAGACTGTAGAAAGGCAAATAAGTTGTGAAAAGGCAATGTTTAGGTTTATGGCCAAATTGTGGACATTTTCTAAATCTCATTAGGGTGTACCCTGCCTCTCACCCAGACTGATCCCCAGTCAATCACAGGGAGGAAAATTTAAGGGAAATTAAAAAAAAAAGAAATTGTAAACTTATACAGAAAGACCTCAGGATTCGAGCCCAGGACCTTCTTGCTGCAAGGTAACAGTGCTACCAACTGTGTCCCTAGGTGTTTGGAGGGTAAAGTTTTCAGTGCCAAAAGGGAATCTAAACCCCAAACCAATTTTATTGCACATAAGCTTTCTAAATTGGTTTTAATGGTGTTATCTTTATGGTTTTGTGCAAATTCTGACTTTTAGTGGAAATTTGTTTAACTCTACAATTTCCTTTTGGCTAAAAAAGGTACGGTATCTAGATTTGTTGCTTGTTGCTTTTTTTTTGAAAAAAATAAATAAATAAAAAGATGTCATCAGAAGGGTCTGAAAAGTCACTCAATATAGCAACAAAGTCGTTAAGTTGGCAACAGTTCATTCCCTCGTACTGACCATAACCCTACTTTAACCCCTCCACTCATCCCCACACTTGGCCACGACTCTCAGTGTCTCTTGGCTCCACCCACTTTGGTGGATTATTTCTAAATGTGTCTGGGTGCAGACTTATGCATTTACATTGAGTTTAGTTTGGTTCTTGTTCATCTTGTCTCAGAAGAATCATCCCCAAAGAGGAAAAGGCAATAAGCTAGCATAACCCTGTTGAGGTGAAATTGACAAAAATGATGCTGTTACACGAGCTCAGTTTCAAAAAGGTTAAAATAAAAAAAAACTTCTTGTTTTCAGGAGAATTAAAGTGCTGAACTTTGGTTGTGAACCAGATGACATTTTTAAATGACTGGTTCTAAAAGTGTGATTTGATGAATAATTCCTCATCACCTCTAAGCCTACAGTGAGATCCTGGCTAACACTTGCCTACCAACTAGTTCATTTTATGCTTGCAGGTGTAATATACCATCTTTGCAGCATGGAACACCTTTTTGTCATTCCCTGGCCTTATTTTTTAATGTCAGAGTCTCTGCGATTCTTGCTCACATTCCTTTCTTTTCTCCCAGGAAGGTCTCAGACAGAGGAGTCACAAACCACATTAACCTTTAAGAGCTAAAAATCAATGTCCTGTTGTTAATTTGTGCTAATTTGCTTCCACTTAGTTTTACAGCAGGCTTCTTCTACCCTCCCACCCTTAATTTTACAACATCTGCTTGGAGCTCATGAGAACATATGGCAGCCCTATCGCCTGCACGCCTGCAGGCATTAAGTAGTTTTGTCGTTCTTTAATATATACCTTCACTGGCCTGAGGCCAGTTATGCAGCAAAAAGAACTTTTTGTTTTTTTTACATTTTGCCTCAGTGGATAAGATATGAGGACAGAAAGGTGTAAATAAAGACCTAGTAATGTGAAATGTCCTTCTGTGCTCACTGCACCTGAATAAATCAAGTGTGGCTGGAATTTAAAATAACCAATTATTTTAATATGCGAATCCAAACCTTTTATAATCGGGCCTTTTTTTAACTCTTCCACATTCTGCCCCACTAAACCACAAACCTCAATACAAGTCTTTGGAGTTTAATGGCGTAGACCTCCACAACACTCATACTGGATGGAGACGTCAAGGTTCATGCTAGATTTAGGTCTGGCCTTTGAGTAGGCCAATCTGCCATGACATGAATTATGCTTTAATCTAATTTTAAGGTCATAGTTCTTCTAGAAAGTGAAATTCCAACCCTTACTCAAAGTTTACAGCCGACTCCAGCATGTTTTCTTTCAGCGTTAAATCAAACTTATCAGCTCTGACTTTTTTCCCCTGGTCTTGCAGAAGAAAAGCAACATACTACCAACATGGCGACTGCGTGTTCAGAGTAATATGCAGTCAGTTTTTCATTATAGAAAGATTTTCCTATGTAGTTCAAAAAGCTAAATTTTGGTTCCATCTGACAGGAACACCTTCATTTAAAAGCTTCAAGGCTTACAGCAACCTGAAAGTTGGAATTCTTATGATTTTACTTGAAACTATTGTCTTCATCTTGGCACAACAAACTAGTGCAGTGCATAGTTAAATGTTTTAAGCTTTGAATCTTTGCAGTTATTTCAGAGTTGCCTCTTCCCCCTTAGTCTTAACTTTTTCTCTGACAGATTGAACTGAGCTCTGTGAGATGTTTAAGAATTTATCACTAAATGATGCTTGACACGTCTCCATAGCTTCATCCCTGACCTGCTGAGTTTCTTTGTCTTAATGATGCTGTTTGTTCCTCTATGTTCTCTTTAAAACCTCTGGGGTCTTCACAAAACACTGAGTTTCGAGTTGGAATTAAACAGCAGAGTGAAATTATTCATTTGCTGACTTCTGAACTCCATTGGCAGTTTGCTTTATTTTGGGGTATCAGAGTGAAGTGGGTTGAATACAAATGCAAAAGATTTTTTGCAGACTTTTTTAATGGAAACACTGCTAATGAGTTCTTCAGCAGCTAAAACCAAAAGCAGTAAGTTACAGAAAAAACTGAGGAAAACCTGAACTAAGTGGCTGGGTGATTGTAAGTGAAAAGAAAAGTTTTACCCCTAGTCTTTCAATTAACATGGGTCTGAACAATTGTATTATTTTTTCCCCAGTCATAGATAATTGAATTGTGTAAAATTCTAAATGATTAATCCTTAGAACTAACAGCCACTGAACTCAATAGTGCCTAAATTCACCGACATTCATATTTAGTATTTGTGGAAACAGGCTTCTTGAAAATTTGGAGCACTGTCCGCATTTGTTTATCAGGCTGCTGCAGCGTCACCCTCTGACCTCTCCGATGTAGGTGAGCGGCGAACAAGAAAAGGCCAAATCCCACTGAAAGCACCATCTGAAGGCAGAAACTTGCGCATCTGTTTTTGCATAATAATCATCTCTCAAGCCTGTTTGTCGGCTCATAGGTTTGCAGGAGAGTGCTCGCAAACTTGTGGGTGTGTGTTCAGGGTGCCTACTTAAAAATCAACAGCAGAGTTTGTCCTCTTGTTATTGCTGTATCTCATGCAGATAATTCAGAGTCACGCTGCATTTAGTAGTCAGTCCTGGAATGTAAAAAAAAAAACAGGACCTGTATCACAGAGATTTCTGAGTTCGAGACCTGGTTGTTAATCGAGTGTAGAGAAAGTGAATAAAGTTGGAGGCTGAAGATGTAAAAAATAGGGACAAATTCAGGGGGGAATCCAATTTTAGTTTTAAGTCAGCTTTCTTGCAGGATCGGACACAGCTCTAAATGGGAATTGTAAGCCAACAAAGAAAATCTGAATAGTTAATATTCATTAAAAACATGGGGCATATCAGCATTCAAAAAATCACTGTGGCTGTAGATATTTCTGTAACAAAACTGTCATTCTGTGTCTCTGGGTGGATACCTACAAAGTCATCAAGGAACGTTGCACACTGCATAAGTACAAAATCTTACAAAGTATTTTTTGTCCAGTTTCCACACTCAATATCTTAGTAGACTAGAAATAAGACAAAACTAACTTAAAGGTAACTTTTCAGCACATAGCAGTTTGTTTCTGAGGTGGGTCTAAGATGCTGCCTGCTCTGCTCTACATTATACAACCTCACTGTAACCTACAAAGAGACATGATTGCTGGAAGAGACAAATGGCGTTTAAACATGGATAAATGGCAGGTGGAGACATCAGCAGCAGTGAGGGCTGGTTTATAGGTTGGATTTATAAAACCCATTCATACATGGTGTGCATCTTAGATTCATTTGTTTTCTAATACTTTACAATTTAAGATCCAGCTCTATTTTAACCAACAAAACTGTGTTTCTTTTTAACATCCTGGATGGTGTGAAAAGCTTCCCTGTGTTCAGTCTTTCTCCCTTTTTACTGCTTCTCTTTTTCCCATCATCCCACCTTCTGTTTCTGTGTTTCCCATTACGACTTCTGCCTCTTTTTGTGGTTAATAGTCAAGTATCTGCCTGTGAAGCTGATGAGGCCCATTAGTGTGAGTGAGCCGCAACAAAGGAGGATCACAGCTCTGCAGTGTAATGTGATGAGCTTCCTCTCACTTATCAATTCCAGGAAGCATTAGAGGAGTGCAGGAGGAAAAACTCTAATTTCATACACCTATAATTAAATGACACAGACGGCTTGATAGTCCCTGGACCATTGTGAATCCAAATTACACAATGTAATGAAGGAAAGCCCTTTGAAAATGAAGGTTAGGCTTCAGAGACGCTTGAACTTCTTAGTACAAATTCAAAGAGGAAGTAGTCATTGGATAAGAAAACCTGCAATATTAACTTTTCACAGTTGTCCATTCCAGAAAAAAAATGTTCAGTACATAGGTTTTTAAGTCAAACAGGTTAAACGAAGAGCAAGCTCATATAACAGTTAAGTAATATTCAGAGGAATGTCTGAGCAGGCCACAAGATGAACAAAATTGTTTAAATATGTACAGTTTCCTCAGAAAACTTGCTCAAAAGGGGGGTTGCTACTTTTAACCTCCGAAGCCACTAAGGGAGTGAAGTTGCAGAGGAGATGTGAAGCGGAGGAGTCAATCTGACCTAGTTGCCATTACGGCTAACAATACGGTTATCTCTCACAGGTTCCACAATGCTGACTTCATCTTCACAGAGGCCAGCTTGAGTTGTTGACATCAGACTTGTTGACATAGACTATCTATGAGTCCAAACATACATCTTTCCATCAAGGTTTTTTTGTACACATTTTGAAGTATCACATTAGAAAATCACTGCATGAAAAGTGGGATTTTCGACAGCTATTGACACCTAGTTCTGCCGTGCGCATGGAGATTGAGGGCTATCGGCAAGAGGTTTTTGTCAGAGTGGAAAATGGTAGAGCACTGCCAAGAATGGTCAAAAACGCTGTGTGTCCGTGTTCCCCTATCAAACCCCTCTCCTTGGGCCTAGCAGGGGTTTTCGTATTTAAATGAAGTTGCTGAGAGCCATGCAAATGCAAATCAACTGTTGAGAACCAGCCTTTTGACTCTCATTCCTGTTGTAGCTAAACCATTTTACCTTCTGTTCACCTGTTTACTAGACCCAGGATCTGGCCAAAACCCCTCAGTGTAATTAATTGAGAAATAATGAGATTTAAATATAAAACAGGCATTAATGCTGAAAATGTTCTAAAGTTACAAAGTCACACAAATGGAACAGGTTTAGTGTGACATTCACCATCCAGCACTGAATACACTTAGCTCAACTTAGGGATATAACCTTAACACTTAAGTATTCATATCAAAATACAAATTTCAGGGTAAATCTGATGATATATTGTCAACTTTGCATGTCTGTCAAGCTCATCCAAGATTGTGTGGTGGAATGCAGACAGAGCCACTGCTGTACACATTTCCAAGAGAAGTGTTTCTGCCAGCATGAAAACACTGAGCTTTACATAAAGCATCAGTTGTGTCATCATGACAAAGTTCCAATCATTTGCACATGTAAAATTTTGGTCATTATAATATCACAGGCAGATGTTCATGGCATACTAAGTTGTTGTTGACTCTTCTGAAATTGTCTCCTAATCTGGACTTTGTGATTAAACATTCTCAGTATTTAATCACAAATACTGGAATACTGGCTCAAAAAAGCCTGTATTCCAACATGTACTCCTTCAAATGGAGATGTGAATACATGTTGGTGTTGCAGTGCAATGGGCCAAACAGTTTAACACATTTTGAGATGTCTGTCTGTTCAGTTATAGAAGTATGCCATGAAGAAGTATGTTTGGAGAAAGAATATTAAAACAATAATCTATCTTATCCATTAAAATATATATTACATGTGTGATAGGATCACTGAAAAACTTAGTTTTGGTTGAATTGATGATATAAAAGAAAAATATACATGAATACATACAATAGACTTTTGTTAAACGTGATCTTACTTTGACATTCCTCCCATCTGAAGATTTATCTTGTGATGGGAGGAATTGCACAACCAAAATAATAATAAAAAAACATGTTCCAGAGTGGTTCATTGTACATAAAGTATTTTTGTGAATAATATTCAAACTAATGTTAATGTTCACTGATTGCTATAAAGACCCAGAGTCATGCTATATTGGAGTGGTAGTGACACAATTCCACATCATAATACAGGATTTAAGAAACTACAGATGATTTATCAGTAGTCTTTAAATTGACTCGAGAGTCTTCAATTTAAACTCTCGACTTTAAATTGAAGAACAAAATGGTTGAAAGTATGTGCTACCTTCTGATAGAGTATAAACATTTGTATTCTTTTTTAAAAGTTTTGTTAGTTAAGCACTAAATATAACTCACAGATGATGAATCATTATATTCTGTATAAACTAAAAAGGAGACAGCTCAAAGTAGAATTGAGTAAATAAACATCTACATATTTAAAAACATTTTAGCAATTAATTATAATAAAAATAAAGTATACTGTCACGTAACTTTTGACATTTAAAAGTTTGGTCAAAATTTACAGGACAATTGGACGGAAAATTAACTAGTGGCATTTCAGTGAAGAAGTTAAGCAATTTTGGTCTTATCACAGGTAACTAGATAGATGGCACTGGCTCTATCTGTGACCATTTTGTCTCTTAGTGAAGAAGATCCTGACTTACTGGTCAATATATATTCCAAATCTCACGTTTAAAGAAGACGTGGATCATGGTGGCCAAACAAAGATCACTGGCAGAAGAAACTTTGGCTCCAACGCCTGCTGGGTAAGTAAATGTTTTATCCTAGTTGAGCTTGAAAAGCAAAAGAGAGAAAAAAGAGAGATCTTGAAACTGCTGAATTTTTTTTAAATCAATGTTTTTTGTTTGCATTTGTGAAGGAGGAAGTTGCGTTCACTGTCTTCTGAGGTTTCTGTGTTGGTGTATTGCTATCACAGTCGACAGGGAGGTTTGGGGGGTTTGGTTTGTTTGACACATCAGTGTGAAAGCCTGACCACACCAGCTGAAAATTTAACAAATGTTGTCATTTTGGTCTCCAATCTACGGAGCCCTCCAGGGGACATGGGGAATTTTTTTTCTTTTGCGCTGCCTCGCAAAACTTTTCCGAGGGAACGCAACGTGTTTATTATTATTAACTCTTTGGTGCAAAAAACTGATTGAAAATCGATTTATTTACTGCATGTTTATGTCTGTTACGGCTCAGATGGAATGGCACAGGAACCAGCCCTTTAAACCATTCAGACTACGAACACAATAGAGACACAATCAGATGATTTATTATACTTATTATAATAACTCAATAGTCCATGGAAAAACCTTATAAGCTTGTATTAAAGCAGAAAGTATGGCGGCCACCGTAAAAAAGGATTACAGTATCAATTATGCCGCATGAACTGATCAGTAGATTATTGCGAGGGAACGCAAAACCTTTTGCGAGGGAACGCAAAAGTTTTGCAAGGGAACGCAAAAGAAAAAAATTTCCCCATGTCCCCTGGAGGGCTCCGTACCAATCAAACCGAGTCACCCTTAGAGTTTCAGAATTTATTTTGGCTCAGATTCCAAATATATTTGCCTTAAATATTTCTTCATATGAGCGCAGCCAATGAAAATGTAATTTGGAACCTCTAATATCTCTGCCTTTCACATGGCACCTTCCCTACTTTCTAATTCCTGTAGTTCAGTTTAATGTCAGTTTGTTTTGTCTCTAATAAAACTGGGAACTGAAAGAAAGCAGAACTAAAAACCAGACAGCCCAAACAGAGTGAAATAGCTCCCATAGTCTGGTGTAAAACAGATGAACAGACACTTTGAGACAAGCCCAGCACTCCCTTGGTACTAAACCACATCCAGACTCCAAATTCATCCTCATTAGTTTCCCATGATGACTTTAATGAGCACCTCACTGGGAAGGTTTGGCTTGGCCACTGTCCTCTGGGTCCCCTGGCATCACAGGCCCGAGAGCCTCTCTTGATAGCGGGAGCTGATGAAGCGACATTCATCATCGAGCACAGGCGAGAGGAGATGTGAAGGGGAGACAGGAAAGAGGAAACAAAACGAGACGGAAAGGAAGGTGGAGGACACGGAACAGTGCATGGAGTGGAGGGTCTCCCAGACGATGAGGACCAGTGAAGAGCTGATGATTAGCAGAGCTACATCCATCATACTATAGAGGTTGAAGGAGTGAAGGAAAAAAAGACTCAGATTGTTGGTGTAGTTCAAGAATTTGTAATGATATTTCTTTTAAATGCCTACTGGGTTTATGTAAAAAGCCTTTGGTTGAGATTAAAAGACAACCAAAGCATAGTTTTGTTCAAGGATATGCTAAAAATGATCTGAAATAAGAAGGATCTAGAATTTATCACAATAATGGGTGGATTGGTTAGATGAATGGATGAATATAGATTTGATGGTTGTATGAATAGATGATGACTGATAGATGGATAGATGTTTTGATGAATGGATGATAACTGGATAGATGTTTTGATGAATGGATATATGGATGATAGATGATTTGATGAAGGATACATGAATGAGAGAGGGTGGATGGATGGAGGGAGGAAGAGATGAATTGCTGGTAGATTTGATGAAGTCATTTGTAAATCATAAAAGATGGGGAAAAAAAAAATGAAAGCCTTCATTTTGTGCGAGTGAGAAGACAAAAATGTTTTCACACTCTTGTTTCCAATACCAATCCAGAGCTGGACAATAACAACAAATCCCATTTATATTCCACTGCTTATTTTACCGTCAACACAAAGCACCAAGCATGCGGAAGCTCTGATATTGAAACTGACCGGTATCTGAATATCTCTAGTTCCTTCCTTTGTGACTTGTATTGAAATATGTAAATTATCTCTAATAAAAAAGTATATTTGTTGTGACTTCAGCTGTGCTGACAAAACAGCATGCATCAATGTATTGAGCCATTTGTAAATGGTTTTTTGTCCTTGCAAAAAATATATTAAAACTGGTGTATTACAAAAAGGAGGAAAAAAAGAGTTTGTTTGGATATAATCAGATTTTAAGTCACATTGTGTGGTCTACAGCCTGCAATGGCAACTCACAATAGTACGTTTTAAGAAAAGGAGCGGAAATCAGTGAAGCATGTATTGAAATGCTAAAAGACACAATAATTATATACTTTATTTTTAATGAAACTGACAGAAGTATAAATTTATCTTCTGCTTCACATGTTTCTTCGTGTTTTTATGTCTTTGTCCTATACAAAAGAGTGGCAACGGCCACCGTGGATCAAAACACGTGTCTGAAAGCTTTGATGTTGCATTCGATTTGAAAGGCTTTTCCAGGAGAAAGCTTCGGTTCGATAACTCAAGAAAAAAATGAATTAAAAGGACAATGAGACCCTAGGAGGATGCACAAAGAAGACAGAAAACTTGGAAAAATCAAAGCCTAAGCCAGCTTTTTCAGTCCTCCTTGCCCGCATTATCAGTAGCCAAAGGCCAAAAAGTTGAATTCATAAAAAAGGGTGGAAATAAAATATTTCTTTAAAGCTCTACAGAAAGCTGGTTTGCTCCTGGATTTTAGGCTTTGGGAACTTTGCATGTTGAGAAGCAGTGGTGAAATGCAAGCTCTCATCCTGGGACACGGTGTCATAAAAAAATAATGCAACTCCTCAGGCGTGGCCTTGCTGCTCCTTCTGAAGCCTGGGTTGAAAGTTAAAAACAGCTTTCTGTCCATCACAGCTGAAGCTGTGTTATCTGCTCATTTCCTTTCAGCTTTGTATTTTTCTGAAACATTCATACTGCATTTTGGGATTTTACTTGGTAGTAGAGGAGTTGTTTGGTTCAAAAAAAGGAGAGATAAAATAAACAACACTAAGGTACATTGGGAAAATATAATGGGCACAATAAAAGAAGCCTTTATGTCCAGTCTCACTCATAACTGACTTTAAGTCTCCCTAAGCAGTTGTTGTAAATATGATTTGCACTATTAAAAACAGCTAATTGTTTTTCATTTGTAATTGAATACAGTTCACTAGTTTCCAAAAATAGGTAGAAGTGCTGGCCACACTTCCTATAATCCACTAAGGCACTAACACTAGACCTAACTTATCATCTAGCACTTTTGTTAACTTTGAAAACATTTAGCACACTTAGCTTAAACACATTTTTCTGGATATATTCTAAAAGGCTAATTTACTTGGCTGTTTTGTAAACATTCCCAGTTAAATTAAGTTTAACATCTGTGTTGAAGTTAAGTTTGACTATTAATACTTCAAGTAGTTGGCCATTTATATTATTACTCTTATTTTGAAGTGGGTTAAGACTGTTTATGCAACAGATCCATTTCCTCTTGTCTTCTCAATGAATTTAATTCAAACAAGAAACATATAGAAATAAAATAAAATATGGAAAGTAGAGAACAAGACAAACAGATACAATAACTGAGGGCATTATATGACATGTGAAAATTTAATTGGTGTTTGAGTGTTGTAGTCTTTTAAGGGCAGATTTAATTTAGTTCCAAGTTAGTGGTTTAGCATTAGCTTCTGCTAAATACCACATCGGTGTAGTGCTTAACTGTTAGTAAAGCACTACACCGTGAAGTAATATTCACAAGTAGCGTTTTAGAGTTAGCACAACCAACTTTGTAGTTATGAAATATGTACGGTAGAAAGTGTCTTGACACGAGGAAGCTAATTCCATATTTTAAACTAGTTTTTTTTTTTTCCTGAATTGGATGCTTTGCAAATGCTAGCCAACACCATGTAAACCAGAAGTGTACAAATTTTAGCTTCACAAACTGCATTTTCTTTCAAATATTTCAGATATGCACTACAAATACAATCTGTGAATATGCACATTTTTCATGAATAATTTGGAGTTATGTTCCACAGAAAAATTTGCAAATCCACTGTTCACTTGTGCACTGTGACTGGCTAATGACACTGAAGATTTAAAGATGGTCTTAAATTAAGGGGCTATTTCTTTAAACAAAGTAGGTTTATTTGTTTATCCTTCTATAATAACCAGAGCTTGTTAAGTGATCCATACAACTATGTTTGTAAAATGCAATATTTCGTATTTCTGAAAAGTTAAATTATGAAAACTGTTTTGAGCGAAGGTGGGGGTTCAGGAGACAACACTCGCCCAGAGCGTCATACAAGCACCACCACTGACCCACAGGAAAGTCTTGCAGCAACTTTCAGTCCAGGTTTACAGTGAAGAGAGAAAAAATGATTAAATAGAGCTCCTGTAGCCACACTACAAACAAAAAGTCTTTTAAAAGGGCTGTGGGAGAAAACAGGAGTAACCTGAGAAAACATTCAGCCACATCCCTGTAAACAAAGACCAGCAAAGCCAGCACTCAAAAATAAACCCAATCCTCTTGTGGGAAATGTATCTTAATTTTTTAAAATGTTAGCTATGGCCTGCTTTTCTTAATGTAACAACCTAAAAGCAAAAAAAAAAAAAATGCAAATTTTGAAACACTTTTTAAGGTTTCTTGATATACTTATTCACACAGCTGTATTAAGTAATCAAACAAAAAGCTCTTCCATAAATTTGCAGTAAAATCTGAATCAATGATTAAAGTCAAGGACTTAACCAAGATCAAATGTTATTATTCAGTAATTTTCTAATCATTGCTGTCAGCTTTTTATTGTTGTTTATAATTAGACTAATTATACTTGGCTTTCTCAGATAGTGGTGGGCAGGGCTAATGGGTTTGGACCCATTTCTAGTTATTCTGAGCCTGCTTTCTTGATACCGGTATCGCATTTCAAAAAGAACGGATCCAGAATACAAAACGAGATTCAAATGTTGACACATCTATATCATTTACCTCCTGTTATGACAAATAAAGCTGCCAAGACAGGAAACAAAAGAAGAAAAGACAGTGCGCACACAGAAATCAGTACATGAATGAAAGAAAATGTTGGTAAGAATAATAGTTTTTTGTGCAGTATCCATGCATTTAATGATTTCAGCTTCATTCAGCCTCCAGTCTGGCAGAGTGGCTCACTTCTTTATTCGACCTGCCTTCCCCGTTTCATTCAAGGACATTTGACACTTTCCTTTTCAGCATCCTGTGTAGAGACGGGTTTTTGCAGCTGAAGAGGGATTTACTTACAGTGCAGCTGGAGAAGGCAAAGCCAAGAGTCACGGGGAGTGGGAATTTTAAATCAGCCTCCAAACCATTTAACCTGTTTTGGTTGGTGTTGGTGTGAAATGATAAATCTGAAAAAGACGTCCTTGATCTTTAGTATTTTTTTTTTTTTTTTGCTCAGAGTTAATCGTGAAAGTCATATAGTTTACACACATTTTAACATGGATGAAAACCTTTTACGTTAAGCTCCACAATCCCCTCCAGGGAAGGCTTTAGTCCGACAGTCCAGTTTACTCCAAAATAATTTACTTTAACTGCTCCACTGGGTACATTTTGTTCCGGTTGTTAAAACTGGATCATTTTGTAGTTTAAATCAGAAGATTAGGACATTTTAGATGGAAGAAGCAATTTTTAGATTTTGTAAAAAAATGAATGTATTTATAGTGAGATAATTTTATAATGGCGGCACAACACAGTAGCTATTAGCACTGAGTCCTAGTCTTTCTGCAATGAGCTTATGTATTTTTCCTGTGGGTATTGTTTGGGTTCAAAGATTTCCTTCTAAAGTCCAGAAACATAAGTGTTTGGATAACTGGTCTCTTTAAAGGCGCATTCACACCAATCCTTCTTATTCCACTTTAATTGAACTCTAGTTTATTTGGATAGAAAGTCCAGTTTATTTGGGAAGTTGTGAATGCGCAATCAAACTCTGATGTGACCAAAAAGCAAACTCTGGTCTGCCTACATACCAAGGTCTCGGCTCGGTTGAAGTGAACTCTGGTGCTGCTCAAATGCAGAGTGAATGACCAAGGGGACCAGAGACCATTCCAAACCAGGAAGTGGACTACATCACAGGGCATTCTGGGTAAATCCCAAAACAAAACAAACATGACTGGCACTGTGGCAGGAGAAATGGCTTTTATTAATGACAAAATAGAAATCCTACACATTTTAAAATCTGACTCCACTCCATTTTTGTGTCTTCATATTTTTTTGTGTCATTTCCTTCAGTGACTTCTTGGTGCAGTCCCACTGCAGGTGAGAATGTAAATTTTTTCAACTATGTTGGATCGTTTGACACTGTGAAGTTGGCTTTCACATTGTACTGTGTCAATCTGCACTGTGAAAAGCAAATGTTTCTCCTGACGTTCTCCTTCTCACAGCAAAAATTGGCATGTTAGAGTAACAGGAGCTGGAAACTTCGCTATCACTTCTTTTGTTGTAAGTAGACATTGTGTCTTCCCTTCCAAACACCAAATCATCACTCTTTGTCAAGAGTGATGACTGTTGACAAAGAGTTGGCAGCCTTGCTTGCTTTCTTTTTTCATACCTTGCTTTTAGGCATATTTCTTAAATTTGGCAATGAAATTGAATAAAGATCACTGTAACAAATGTAATGTTTCAATTTTTGTCCCCAATCATTCCAGGTCTTACTGGACCCATCAGGTGTGAAAACATCCCAGGATTCCCCTAAGGACCAACCTGTCCTACAAATGATGAAGCCCAGGAATGGTGTGGTACGGCCGCAGTTACAACAGAAACAGACAAATTAATGAACCAATCCATGTGGGGGAAGTAAAGCCGGTGCACTTCAGGGGGATTAGACTAAAAGTTTGAAAAGTTGCACATTAACACAAAAGGGCAGAACAAAGCAAGAAAATACAGTAAAAGAAAGCTGGTGACAAACTGATGGGATAAAAGGAAAGGAAAAATCGAGAATATGAAAGTAGGAAGACCCTGAAGCAGCCTGTGCGAGCTGACAAAAGCCCCCTCAGCGTGTTATGCAAATGCATAAGTCACACCCTGTCAAGAAATCCAAATTCAACTCAAGCAAACACGTCCTTGCTCTTCCTCTGTGGACTCCTGACACGCTTCATTATTCATTTGCAGACATCACTGTTGGCACCCAGCCATATTATTCAGAGCTCAAAGAGGGAAACATCCTTGAGAATCATCAGGCTGCAAGACAGGGAATGGTGTTAGCACTTGAGCTCACTCCGGAGGTGTTACTGCTCCATATGGACACAAGCAGAGCCCTGCAGAGGTATGGGCAGTATGTAAAATAGCATGTGTCTGAGCACTATCACTCTAATTGCAGCTGTCTGTGAGGACTCGTGCATCTGCTCATTTCCCTCAGGGAACATTTAATCAACAGATTTCACTTTAAAGGGAAATCTATTTTTCTAAGTGGGGTTCTTTGAGGTAGTTCTGCGTAGTCAGTTTGTTACCTAAAGTTAGACTACAGTCAGAGGGATGTTAGCTTGAAGACTCAGGGAGAAACATTCAAGGAGCAGTTGTGTTTAGAGTTCATCAAAGCAAAAAAATAAAAAATAAGAATTTAAACTGACTTGTCTGAAAGTAGAAAGGCTGAAGAGCTCAAAGAGGAAAAGTAGAGTTCTTTCCTTGCCATTAAAACTTTTTATAATACTGTGAAAACATTTTAAGCAACCAGTGAGTTATTTTTTTCTGTCTAACTTGCTAAACCTCTATCTTTTTAATCGGTCTTTATTTGTTCGTTTTTCTTTAAATTCTTCAAATTCCTTTCCAAAGGCAGTTTGGTGTTCAATGAAAAAAGCAAAACACTGCTAGATATAGCTCATTCATATCACATATCTATGTCTGATCTTGTTTATTTATTTATCTCTGGGAGAGAAAATTACTTAATTGCAGTTCAGTAACAATAATTAGAGTTTGGGATTGTTGTGTCTGTGTGGTGTTTGTGTTCTCGTTGCTGAGCTGCAGGTCTCCATTCATTTGTTACCTGAGTGTTAAACTCTCCAAATCATGCAGATTAAGACACATTTTTTCCAAAATTATCCCAGAAGTCTTGGGTTACGTCTATGTGGCAAACTTTAGTCTGCTCTTCATGCTTCCTTGGCTGTCTTTTCCCCCTGAACATTCTCCAGTACTTAACTGGTTTCTGGAGTTTGTGCAATACCAGCTCTTTGTTTTTCCACTGGTACAAGCTCTGGCCCTGAAACCTGGTGCTAACCTGACACCAGTTTGCTTCTGAACCTGAGGGACAAACCACTTTTACCAGCATCTGGAGGCGGGCTCATACGAGTCAACAGCCAATCTAATGTATGGCAGGTTAAAACTCTGGAGTTTAGTTTGATTGTGATCTGTTAAATTTGAAACATAAAAAAAACAGTAAAAACAAGCATGAAAGATTGATCCTGTCAAATCTGACTAATTGAATAAGGTGAATAACTGCATATATAAATACAAAAACAAATACATAGAGTAAATAAAAATATAAAGTAAATAAAATTGAAAGAAAAAATAACTGATGGAATAAATGACTAAATATGAGGGAACATATTTGGGAAATTAATACATTTGGAAATAAATATGTTTGTTTATTTGTACTTTTCCTCACACCTTTCCCCCTCAAGTGTATGATAATGAGGGCGGAGTTTCTGCCAGTAGGCTAATCCATAAATTGTCAGCCATCAATTTGCACAACCAATCAGCTCCCAAGAAATTAAAACAAACTTCCTGGCACTGCACTGGGACTTCCAACATTTATTCATTTATTATTAATCACTCTGAAGTAAACAGTCTGCTGCTCATCTGAAACTTTCAAGCTGGACCTGGTCCAAAAAACAAACATTTGTGTTTCTTTTTATAGACTAAGAACTTCTCATCATTAACTCTGACAGAGTGACAGGCTGGGAGAGGTTTGCTGCGTCCACTCCATGTCCAGTCGGGTGGGGAGAAATGTAATGCTCCCTTAGTATTTGATATTATCTAATTCTATATTGCTTTTTAAATGGGTATGGGTATATTTTGAAAAGATTGACATATATTGATATGATGGAAAAATGAAGGAATGAGTTGGTCCATGATAGCATAACTAAAGCATCTAAAATCTCTAGTAATTATGACAGTTGGAAAAATGTAGAAATGTAGATACCGTTAAGTAACTAAAATTGTAACTAATCCTCCTCTAAGAGCAAAACCAAGCCGAAATATGTGAGGCTGAAGAAGGTGGAGACAAGAGACATTGAGGACGTGGCCAGGTGTGTGAATGAACAGAGGGGTAAGCAGGACTGTTTTCAGGACAAAAGAAGCACTGTTGTCAACTTATCCACTTTGTTGCTGACCTCAGAGTCCTGTAGCAACTGTTTTTCTAGTGATAAATCTAGCAACTTTTTTTCCTGTACTGCTGAAAATGTTTGGCAGCAAAACTCTAAACCAATCTAAAGTAAAATATCAAAATGTTTCATCAGCAAAACAAAAAAGAGTTGATTTGGGGGCTAGTTATACTTTAACCTAAAAAAACCCCACAGGAACAACGACAAGAATATTATATGAATTTCTTGGGAGCTAATTGGTTGACACCGATTCACTGACAAATCATGTGGCCAGTGGTGGAACTGCCTACCTTCTTACCATTACCAAACACTGGAGGAAAAAAAGTAGTATGAAATATAAAATTAAATGTGGAAGTAAATACCTAAAACAAAAAAAAATCATAAATATTTATTTTTTATTGTATTGTATTGTATTTAGTTTTATTTCCTCATGTATTTATTAAATTTGTCAATTTTGGCAAAAACAGTTCTCCATTAAAACACCACGGTTCATCATGAGTACAAACACGTCAGACTAACAGAAGCCAACGCTCTCTTGCCTTCCACTCTTTAAGTAGGTCAATGCAGCACTTAAAGCTGCGCTCACAGCTGGCTATTCTCTACTGAATCCATAAACTCCATTTCCCACTCAGTCCTTTAACTTTGTCCGTCTTTTCTAACTTCACCTGGTGGTGTTAATAAATCTTGGTTTGAAAGTTGTGTTTAGCTCTTGTTTTGCCAGCAGGTGTTGTGGGAGAGAGATCAGCTGAACAGGATTGCACAGCGTTCACAAGCACCTCTGGTTGTTTAAAACAGGCTTGACTCATTTAAATGGTGGCATCTGTTTGCAGAGATGCTATTTTGTTTTTTTGTTAAACTTTCTCCATAAGTTACGATCCATCACAAAAAAATAAATAAATAAATAAATAAATAAAAAACAAAAACAAAATAAAGCAGGAGTGTGAGCAGCCAAGTTAGAACTGATTCTAGCAAAATCCCTGGTTAAGTACTGGACCTACTTTAGTTAAACAGTCCAAATGGAAAGTAAACTTTTCCAGCTAGATCAACTCCCATGTTCGACTTGTACAGACTTTCTGATTGTACAGGCATTTACCTTCATGTTAACAGGATGATAGAATACATTTTTAGCATGTTGCTGGCTGCTCTCTGCATAAACTAGATTGGACAAGTCGGCAGTTGTTTTGAAATTTCTCCTCCACAACAATGTTCTTACTCATTTAGAATCTACAAAAGAGGACTGGGGCCATTGAAAAAAAAAAACTTCTTTTTTTTTTCTCAGAAATCTACGATGGCCACTGTAGATAGAAAAAAAAGAGGAGTAAATTTACACGGAATAACTCACATTTTGAGAAAAAAATAAGGAAATTTCTGAGGTCCAACTTTCTGAGGTTTTATGAGAAAAACACCAAAAAATATTTTCATTAAACCAGAAATTTTCAAGAATAAAAGGACATTTCTGAATTTGAATTGTCAAAATTTTTTTTGAGAAGAACTTTCAGGAATTTTGTAGAAAAAAAAATCAACAAAACTTGGACATTTTAAAAGTCAAATTTCAAGGGATGTAGCAAGTTTTGTTTCCAGAAATTCTCAAATTTGATTTTTTTTCTAACAATTTTTTTTTTTTTTAACTCAGAAATTTCCAATATTTTTTCCAATCTCAATTTAGTATGGCGGAATTTAGTATGAGAACTCTGACTTTAATCATCTGCGACCAAAAGTCAGATTTCTTAGATTAAAGTCATTCTTTTTTTCTAGTGGCTATAATTCTCTTCTGTAAGAATCAGAATCAGCATTATTTGCAAAGATTTCTGCACACAAATGTGAAATTTAATGTCAGTTCTGCCCTCCTGTCAGCAGAGACATTTTAAATATGTTTGAAACAAGATAACAAAATGTAGCAGTCACTGCTTCATCAAAGAAACTGTCTCTGTTTCACTTGAAGGTAAAAGAATAAGCAGTTTGTGTCCAGGATGTGTGTGGTCTGTAGAGATACTAGCTACCCTGATGATTCTCTCTGCACCATTAAATATTCCTCAAGAGATATTGCAAGTTTTTCTCTCAATTTTTAATCACTTGCATGTATTACTTGAATTTCAACCACTGTTAATGTTGATAAAGACAGAAAACTAAAATATTCTACAAAATCATGCCAGCCTTTGAATATTGTCATTTATTCCACATAAGTCCACAATTGCAAGTTTGCCTCTGTTTTGGCATCTAGTTAATCCTGTTTTACTTTACTTTCACTAAAGTCAAACATGACACTAAATCTAGCTTGCAACATCTTTTACAAAAAGTTGAGAAGCTGGTAGATTTCTCTCTACAGTCCTGTTTTTATGTCACTTAAAATATCTCACTTGACCTAAGTTAATGATTTAACCAGTGAGGAGCTCCTAGACTCCAGCATGAATTCAATTTCCTTCCCTGCTCATTAACTCATCGTCCAGTCATTACATGTAGGCGGTTCTGTTTGGGTTGGCTCAGCGTTTTGGGTTGTTATAGAGGAAGATATACCATGAAATCAGTGAATTACCACCATTGAGTTAATTGGAATTTTGTCACAAAGCTATATCAACATGTTTTCAAGCTGTTTAGCAAAAATTGTAAAAATAAGAAATGTTGTGTTTGTGTGCTTTGAGCTGCCGCAGTAATTCCCATCTGTCACGCCTAAAGCTGGCTATAATTTCAGTAATTCAGCTTTATTAAGTATTGATTACTTCTCTTCAATTTTCTCTAACTGCTTTAAACTTTTAATGACGCCAGGAGACCGAGCGAGGCTGACGCTGAAAAAGAAAAAAAACGTCCCTAAGTGTTCTCTCTGGCTCTTTCAGAGGGACGCCATCTTCTTCTAAAATAGATGTGGGTCAGCTTTTAAGGCACTTCAGTGGATACTTTCATAATATATCCAGGTTTCAGGAAGACTTTCACCATTAATTCATTCACCCAGTCCTTTCTCTGGCCTTATGGCTGAAATTATTCATTGTTTTTGACAGTGAGAGTGGGATGGTGATCCTGGCAGTGGGAGAAATGCCAAGGAGTAAAATTATACCTTTAATTAATTAACAGGGTCTGTTATCTTTGTGAATCCAGTGGCAGCTTTTATTGGCCTCTGCTGTTCTACGGATGTTAAGTCACCTTTAAACAAGGCACAGCATGTACAGTTGGATTAGAGGAGTCATGTTGTTCCATCTAAACCTGACAGGTTGCTACTATTTTAACTTTAGTACTGGTTGACTCCGTCAGTTTTTCTGCTTGGGAACATTTAAGCTTTCCATCACAGCTTGCACACAGATATTAGGACTTTCAACAATGTATGCGTCATATTTTAGATAAGAGATTCTCAGTCTTCGTATCAATATTTTTCAATTGCTTCAATGCCTAATTGCAACTTTTCATCATAATTATCTAGAAAATGGGAAACAAAATTTGAGATTATTTGTTACTCAGATCACTTCACTCCTACATCTGAAAACATGAATGGATGATTGGCCTACATTCAGTACTCAAAAGTTGCAGTGGAAAGTGATAAACACAGGAAGAGCTTGACTAAATACAAGTGATCTACAAACAAGAGGAAGCCTGAATTTAAGGTAGGAGAGCAAAAAGAAGAAAAAAGTAAGAAAGTAAACAAAAGAAACAAACCGATAAGGCGAGACATTGTCAACAACATTAACTTAGCTAAAAATGGATCAAATGCAAATATTAAACACAAAATAGTGATAGGTCATGTTTCAAAGAAGTCAGATAACGGTGAGGATGACTGTGTGTCGCAAAATCCCATAAATATGATTGACAACTGTAAAGAAAGTAGCAATCTGGATGCAGTCTAAAGATATCGGGAATAGCAGGCGACAGTAGGTTACACATAGGCCTGTCACGATAACAAATTTTGCTGAGCAATTAATTGTCTAAAAAATTATTGCGATAAACGATAATAGTGTTTCAAGACCTTTTCCCCGACTGGGAGCTTAACGCTGAATATGACAGGTAGAAAATTAGAAAGCGCGGATTCTCCTCCGCACTTTCTGAGGGGAAATTACGCAACCCGATGTCCACCGGGACATCGGGTTAATGTCCCGCTGATATGTGGAAACAACGTTAATATTTATTTAACATTTTTTGCAAAGAATATAGAAATGACAAGGAGAGGAGTTGGAGCCAAAT
>NW_006800116.1:901433-908006 GCF_000485575.1 Poecilia formosa
GATTAATTGATTTATCGTGACAGGCCTAGTTACACAATTTGTTTCCATTTCTGTAGATTTGATTGAAGCGATTTCTTCATTTGTGTTTGTGGTAAGTAAAAACGCTAAAGTCTAATCATAGTATTACACATAAGAAAGAAAACATGCTTTGTAACAGGAAAAATACATAAAATTAGGCACGTAAAAATAAGGTTTCTTTTAAAAACACTAAATGGTAAAGGATTTTATAACATACCATATATGCATACTTGTCAACTCAAGCCAAATTATTTGGCAACAGATGATGAAGAGAAGCCATTTGTGAGCCAAATTTCCCATTACAAACCCAAACTCCCATGAACACCCTCCTAGCCTGTGTGTAAACAAAAAAATATAAATACTTGTTTAAAAAGATATTTAAAATGTCTCAGAAAAAATGTTTGTGTTTCAGGCCTTGTCAGAGCAACAATACACAAAACAAATTATTGTTTTTTTTTTTGTTTTTTTGTTTGTTTTTTTTTGCATCATTGCACTTTGGAGAAAAAATAATTTTAAATTAATACAATGCTGATACCCATTATGATAGATGGATATTTTAAAGCAAAATCAAATGTTTCTCATTTTAATTATGTCCCATAAGACTTTTTTCTTCTTCACATTGCACCTTTTAAAGATCTTATCTAATATTTAAAAAAGAAAAATAAAACGTTTATTTTTAAAGCCAGTGTTACTCAGTGAAGCATATTCAAAATAGAATTACCTAATGAATCATGAACTTATGTTTCAATCAGGCATTACCATTTATGTCTATTTCCTGAAGTTTTACAGCCAGAGTGATGGTTTTAACTTGCAACTAAATGCATTTAATCTAATTTATCCCCTCAGCTGTGTAATTATGCAGCTAATGCCAACTATGTAGACTCACATAAAACATGACAGTTAATGTCAACAGCCATTACCATTAGATGCTTATGGAGACGTCAACTTATGTAAGTGTGCAATAAGGGAATAAATACCACTGCAATAGGGTAGCTGGCAACCCACGCATAACAAGGCCACAAACTCATATCTATAAGTGGCAGCAACATAGTTGAAATGCAGCTTTTCCAGTTTCTTACGTTCACAATCTTTTTTAAAAATATTTTGCCATTTCATCCCACTATTATTTTATCACTCCCCTCAATCCAGATTTACCAAAACTAAGTCAAATTCTTGAAATGCCACTAAAAAGGGGCTCCCTCATGCCTTCCCCATGGACTTAATTCATAACTTTAAAATCATTAAAAAAATAAAAAAATCACAAAAGGAAAGCTCAAAGCACGGTTAGAAAGATTGTAGTATCACAAACAGACTTCCCAGATGTTTATTGAAACAGTATACTGGCATTTGCATGCGGGAGACAGTTATGCTTCACTTGAAGTCTTGAGGCAACTTTAAGGCTCCTTTGTCCCACAGCGTGCCACTTTATGAGAGTATAATCAAACTCCCACCTCATAATAGTGCTGCATGCAGCGCCTCCTCTGCTTTTCTAAAGTAAACCTACAAAACAAAGGCTTTATCATTTTAGTACACCAATTCAGTTTTCTAATTTTACCTTCAGGGACATAGGAGTTGAAGTTTGAAGCAAATTATTTTGTACTCCAACAACCCAAGGGGATGATAAGTGGTAATCTATGTGAAACATGGCAGAAGAAATTTCAGGATTTTGCTGCTAAATCTATCGATTGATTGACTTATATACATACACACACTACTCAGAAAAAACTAGAGATATTTGGCTTTTGGGTGAAATTTATGGAAAACATTACATATACGTGACAATAGGGCATTTAAATAGAAGCATGCAATGGTGATTTCCCCATCAACATTACTGAACCAAAACAGTGGTGAGCATATCACAACAAAAAACGTCAATAACTGTGTCCACTATAAATGTATGCAAATCTTTGTCTATATTTCAAAAACAACACAATTTCAAAACTGCTGGTTCCATTAAATAAAAAAATAAAGTCACACATAAATAAGCTTGTTCTTGCAATAAACTGTGAATAAATTCATAGCAATGATGGATGTAAACATCAGCCAATCAGAGGAGACGCCGGTGTTTTATTCAGGCTTTGGAGCGACAAGTCTCTTCAACTTTGGAGTGGCCACTTATGCAGCATTTTGGGGAAACTGTAGTTGGCAATTTAACTGAGGAACTATTGATTCAACACATTAAAAACAGAACTTTTCATAAACTGTGCAATGCTGTGAGAGCTCTGATGGGGCCAGCTGCAGATCATCTGAAAAAAAAAAAACAACAAAAAAAACAAAAAAAACATCATCCTCCTGCTATTTCCTGTAGTCTTCTTTGTCGTTTTTGCCAGTAGTAACAGCCGGCTTTTGATCACGACTTGCATGCGAGAAAAGTGTTTCCATTGTGGTTTTGAGACATACATCTACTTCAACATAGCTGAAAAAGCACCTCATCCTAGTGTGACCCGGGTAGAGAAATCATTTTCTCTCTCTTACAATGCGCTTCATGCATGTCCTCTCCTGTTATTATTCATTCTCGCAAGTAAAGCATCATGCAGACAACCAATCAGTGGCTATATTACCTGTCAAGAAAACAAGTTGGTAAGACCACAGGAAAGTTTGGAGAGGAGTTAGTGCAGGTAAGCATTTTAAGTGAATCGGCCGTCTGTTTCCATGAAGTAGCACTTAAAACTGAATGTGTTGAATGTTGATTATAGGAGCCAACTATCAAAGATCCATGAGAGGCCAAAGGACTTCATATTTACCTTCGAAACGGTGAGTCAATGATTGTATTGTTGGCGGCCTAGCAGCCCCATGTTGTTGGATGGGTCAGGTAGCTTTATTGCTAATAAGCCCTTGCTAGCTAGTCTTGCCTATTAAACACTATGGGCAGAATAGCATGTGGCAATTTTTACCTGTTTCTCTTTTCATAGAATTATTGAATGATAGCCTGGCCTGTGTTTTATGCAGGCCAGGTTTGAAACTGATGGCAAGCAACAGAAAAAGGCCTAAAACCTACAGCAAGGGTCATCTTCCTCTGAGGATTCAGACCACTTATTCTCTTTCTCCATCTGGAGGAATTCACTCGCTCTGTCCCGGCTGGTAGGAGGTTCCTGCAGCCAGTTGAACTCTGTTTTCCCCACTTAGCTTTGGACTGCTGCGAATCTTTTATATGGCTCACATACAAAAGCATCAGCTTGTTCAGCCTGATCTCTTGACCTAAACTTTCCAGGACTACATTCATTGAGGACTGAGTTCAACAACAGAACCTTGGATATTGAAGAAATTGTAAGTTAATAATTTGCACAAAGAGAACAATGAACTTCATTGTTTGTCTGTTATTAATAATCCACTGTAAATATTTATCAAATTGAATGGTCGTTCAAGTTTTGCATAGTTAAATTTATTTGGTGGTTGCACAAAATTAAAATAGATGGTGCGCATTAACAAAGAATTCAGTCTGTGAATCTTTGTTTATTCTTAAATAGCCCTTCTTATGGAGATGTATTTACATCTTCTGACAACTACATCTTCTTCTGATTAATCAGTCATAATATGACTGATTAAGTTTGCTTTGGCACATATGATCTAAACTAACATACTCGTTACACTTGCTAAAAGGTTTTTGTGCTAAACACCTGAGATTTTTCCAAATTTGGCATGTTTCCATTGAGCAAATTTATTTTTGTAGTTTAAATTTGCACAAATTTATGGTCAGTGGGAACTAGCTAGTGTCTCAATAATGTGTCTTGTCCTCTTAAGCATCAACCACAGCTCGATAATGACGTCTCCTGTGGTTCACAAGTCAAGTTATTGTATCCTGAGGTGTGATTTTGCACTGTTCGTAAAGGGCGGCCATCTTCTTAAAATTCATTGAAGGCTCTGGGGTCTGGAGTTACAAGCTTCTACATGGCAACAGAGCTGATTCCATGGGGTTTCCTCCAGTGCATTATTAGCATGGCGGGTCACCAGGCCTTACTTGTCGCTAATCATTTGTTTATAAACTTTAAATAGTTTTTTTTTTCTTTTTTTTTAATATACCAGTAACAGTGATAGCAAAGATGGGTATGTGTATTTCATAAAACTGCAAAGGAAACACTTAATATTTGCATCACACAAGACATTTGATCAACAATCAGATGTTATTAGAGGCAGAAAAAAATGAAGATGACAGGAAGTGTTAGGAGGATGATGGTGCAGCGTTTTTTAATGACTTATCATGAGAACAAACTTAACATTATTTTTATTGCATTTCTTATTTAATGGAAACAGCAATCACAAAATTGTGGGTTTTTTTCAACATTAGCGGAATATCAAAGTTTTGCACACACATATAATGGAAACGCAGCTAGTGATATGCATAGATACTGACTAGAGTAAGGTGTGCACATTAGAACAGGGCCCAACATGAAACAGTAAGTTGTCTACAGTAACTGATGGAAAATGATCCATTGATGCAGACAAAAAATGAAAATCCAGTTTCCCTTTGAGGTCATGTTTAACCACCTGAAGCCATAAAGTTTCAGCTGAATGCAGGAATGCTCAAATGTGTCCCGGCATAGATTTTTCCAAAAAGTTGACAATTCAGCTGAACCGCAAACAAAAATTTTGAAAATTAAACTCATTACATCTGATTAGCCATCAAAGCAAACAGCAGCTTGCTAATAAAATCAGTCCTACAGCATCACTGCTAGGAATAAGGTGGATCATGGAAATGTCCCTATCTGAAAGACTCATGAACTTCCTTGAAATTAGAAAAGTTGGGATGATGGAAAAGTTTTGTTCATTTTCCAACTTAGACTATTAAAAACTGCAACTCCACAAAAATGAAGGAAAGAAAGTTGGACACAGAAGAATGAAATAACAGATTGTGTTTCTTAAACTTCAGGGACTGTAAATGGAAGTCATTTGAGAGAACCCGTGGTGTTTGGGGGGCCTCTGGGCTTTTTCTCCATTTGTACTTCAGGTCCTCTGATTCAGTTCATGAAATCTCCACTGCCAAGAATGACAGCAGGACAAACATGTTCATAAATCTGCAGAACCTGATTACAGATCTGCTTCACAGCACAGAACCATCACAAAAACAGCACACTTGTTCTTAGCTTGATTAAGCCATATGCAAATGACACCTGCAGAGCAATCAAATACGTCTCTACACCCATCAGAACACAACAGTTTGGATTCTACCCGTTTGAGACGCCTGCTTACCAGATGTCATGAGGAGCGTCACTGTCTCCTGGGCTTCTTTTTTTTCTATTATGTTTGCAAAGGGGCCATGAAGGACAGCTACCGTGTCGCATTTTAAGACATGATGTAAGGATTGGCAATGTTGGGGAACAATTATGATTGGCATAGCACAGATACCAATTTACTTGATCCTAATTTCATCTTTTAATTATTTGTTTCATCATAACTGGTTACAAAAAGAAAGAAAATTGTAAATTTGTGAGCTAAATAGCTGTTGACTTAAACATTACTGGTAAAATTCTGATGGTCCATCTGAAATACAGGAAAAAAAAGGTACAGGTAATGACTTTTGACTTTAATGATGTGCTTCACTTATAATTATAAATTTTATCACAAGTGACATAATCTGCCAGTGCAACTAGTACATTTTCATCAATATCAAGGGATTATTTACTTGAAATAAGCTCCTATATCTAGCTGGAAAGTTACATGCAAGTTGGTATTGTCTTATTTTAAATGTACTGAGATATAGAAACTAGACAATAATTGGTAGGATTTTTGTGTTTTTGCTGTGTAAATGGTGCATCTCTATCCTGAACCACACTGGCAGCTAAAGATCTGAACGTCACCCTGAGCTAATGTTTGATCAGGGGTCTTACTATGTCATAAGAGCAAACTGGTTCAAACTGGGATCAGAGCCCAAATATTTTTTCTGGAATACAAATTTTAAATGATAAATTAAATAAATGCGATTTGATCATTTTCATGACCATATACCTCAAAAATTCATACAAAATACCAAACATGTTTTATATCACAAATATCACAAATAGCCAATGTTTAACGTACGTATGGAGGAAACAGATTGCTAAACATATCAAATTTAAGTAGGACAGCATGAAGTGATAATATTTGGCTACAATTTCGGGAAGAGATGAATTAGCCAAAGACCAACTATTAGAGTTCCAAAGTATAAAGCAACAATAACTCATATTGGGTTGAAGCAACGACACATGGATTGCATGAGGATGCTTCACTGCTGGAACCACATGGGAGTCATGGTAGGTCTCATCTTTTCTCCTCCAGACAAATTATTTTCCAGATGTCGCAATCAATCAGAAAGATGATTCATCAGAAAAATAACTCTGCTGTCCATTCTTGTACAACCTGCAGAATTTCAGTTTGCTATTGATATTTTTTTTTGCTCAGAAGAGTTTGCTTGTTCCTCATAAGGCATGCATGAAAGAAGGACTCACACCCGGCTGCTTATTTAGCTTGATGGTGTGAAATCAGTTCAACTCTTTGTGTTTTTACAAGAAAAATATAGTTGCATCTCAATTTTAATCGATTTATTTTATGTAATGCTTTTACACTTATGCTTTTCTTTTT